>NW_009623787.1:381-11440 GCF_000690535.1 Cariama cristata
CCCTCGCGCTGTATCCTGCGGGACAGTGGGGCAGGGCTGGATGTGGTCCAGGAGCTGGCGTTCAACAGCGTTTGTAGGAGCAAGGATGAGGTATGCGTATAAAAACAGGGTTTATAGCGTGCCGCCTTCGTGCTCTCCCTGTCTGTCCAACAGATAGATCTGTGCATCACTGAGTGCTATTTGAGCTAAGCTTTTGGTGGAATTGTTTGGGAGGGTTTTGTGGGGTTTGTTTGGGGCTTTTTTTAGCACCCTTGGTAGTATCTTTTCCTGCAGTGTTTCCAGGAGCAAAGTCTATGACCTAGTTCCCTGTGGGGCAAAGAAACACAGCAGAAGCCCAGGACTTCCTTGCCAAGAGCGAAGGAGGTGACTGAAGAGGAAGATCTGTTCTAGTCGACTCTTGAGAAACCTCTGCGTGGTGCCCAAAGCAGCTGCTGTAGGAGCGCTTGGAGTGAATGAGCTGCAGGAGACAGGAAACCTGGGGAAGGCGTTTGGATAGTAAAACTGTGCAGGGATTGTGAAGAGGGTGAAGCATGACAGGACCAGCTGGGGTAGGGGGTGGTGGTCAAACCAACCTGCTCAGGTATCTGGCAGTGAGGTAATTTCACCAGTCGCTTCCCCCGCTTTGTCTGCAAGGTTTTTTTGGGTGCGGCACGTGTGAGATGCGTCTCTGGTCTTTCACTGTCCACAGCTTATGTTTGAGAAGTCCTTAGTCTGTTTTTCTGCACTGAATTCTGGTTCGTAGAGACTAGTGTTTGTCCAGTTTCACCATAAAGGTATCAGGTAATCGTGCTTTCCATGTCGGCCTTAGGGTTATTATTTCAGAATTTGTGAATCTTTCAGGTGTGGGGTTTTTTTTCCCCTCTAGATTCTTATCCTATCTGTTCCTATTTATTTATTTATTCTTAATTTAGTTCAGTAAGTGGTAAATTCAGTGGTAAATTTTGAGTGCCTGTGATGGCAATTAAAAGCCATTAGAGACACGGTATAATCTGGGAATCCTGGATGCCAAATAGTGCTTTAGAGAGGTCATGGTCTTTCCTGGCTTTGGGTACTTAGTTTAACCCGTGGTTTTGTGTGTTAAACCAATTGGTTTTCTTTAATGACCAGGTGAGATGCTTAGCATGGAGGATGTATACTCTTTTTAAGCACAATGAAACAGATTTCTCTTGTTAAGATTATTTTGTTGGCAAATGGCAAATTGTTCTCTCTGGTCAGCATGGTGACAAAGGGCGAGATGAGCGCTGTTGGTGTCCAAGCCCTTGAAAGAAAGACATTATCATGATATATGTATATACATCCTGGTATACCAAGCACAGCTCCCGTGGGACTGCAGACCTTTTTTGTAGTCAGCTGCTCTTATTAGCTGAAAATAACGGGAACAAATTGCAGCTTGTACAGCTTTGCCTGTTTGGTGCAGCTGTGCCAATGCAGATGGCTGATGCAAGAAACATCAGTCTGTCGTCCTGTACTTTAGCAAACAGCTTACCAGAAACATCAGCCCAGTTCATCTAGAACTTTTACTAGCAGAAGAGCAGTGAAATTGCAGAGCCTATTTGTCTGTATATTGAATTTCAGCATTTACTGGGCACTGCCTTCTGCTGCTGGTGGAATACGGCATGGGGTCCCTGGCAGGCTCCAGTACTTTGTGCAGTTGCAGAAGGCATTATTTAGCCTATGTCAAGGGCAGACTCACCACTTAGCCAAAGGTTCTGCTTTGAATCGCTGAAAATTACTTTTCTTGGTGCAAGTTTTTGCAGGCTACTTGTAGAAATCAATGGTTTGAGTTCCTGCTTAATTCAGCTATTCAGTTCACAGGGTGCTTCTGTTACCCTTCTGGACCACATCTGGGGGTACATGCCACTTGTTCAACAGGTTTTGTTTTAATAGAAAAAAAAAGTTAGTGCATAGACACTTTGTATCTCATGTGCAGAAAGGGAAAAACTCCCGGTCCCATACATCTTTTCGTATTGTATACATGTGCGTGAGTAATTTTGTGAAGAAATGACACGTGATATATTTGTACATTTTATTAGCAATTGGCAATGCCAGACCAACGTTATAATTTCAAAGTAGTGGCAAAACTTACACAGATTGCCACTAAAATCAAAGGATGAACCTAGCACCACATCCCTATTTCCAAGTCTTAGCAGACAGACTGGATAATCAAAGGCAAAAGAGATACAACAAAAGTATTTTGATAAACAGATGTCACCCACTTTAAAGTGTTGACTCTCAGTTTAGTTTTTCCCATGCTACACAAATAGTCCCTTCACTTCCTTCAGCCTTGTGGTTTTTCATTTCCCACTGTTATTCAGACCAAATGAAAAAAAAAAAAAAAAGTAGTTATATTTATGAGGACTCTGTATTTGCTCAGTTTAGGGTTTTTTGTTTCTTCAGTAAATGTACTTAACAAAATTAAATGCTCTGGGAAGGTGCCAGAAATGCTGTCAACCACTGGCAAGCAGATGGATGAAGTTTCAGCTGAACGTGATGTGCCCAGGTTACTGTGTTTGTTTAGAAACTGATGACCATAGTCACTGGCCACACTAGGGCAGCCTGTGAGGAATGTGTTTTTAGAGCTCAGAGCCACAATTTCATATTCCCAGCACTCGCGGGCTTACAGAACTTGGCCTCCGTATGGACACTGGACTGGGTTCTGGGACCCGCGTAGTCAGGACTAAGACAAACCCTGACTGCATGCGTTGGTCTGCCAGCGGGTGCTGAGCCTAGGTCACAGGATGCGCCTTAGGGCCCTGTTGCCACCTGTAAGGGCACATACCCACATACCCATCCAGCGCTGCAGTGGTCCCTTGGGCGTAAACGGACACCAAGCCTCCGAGAGATTAATTTGTTATTTTTTTGGTCAGGCCTTACAAAGCTCCCCTGATATTTTTTTTTTCATTGTTTTCGTTACTATAGAAACCGTGAACGTACCGTTCTTTCAGATAACTCTTTCATCATGTTTTCCACAGAACTTCATTAAAATACTCTGTTTAAAAAAAGATAATATATATTTAATGATGCATTCTGTCTGCAGAATTTAAAAAGCTGATCATTTATGGTTTCAAGATTTCTTTAAACTGTTGGGCAGGAGTGAAATTCAAGTGTTTATTCTTCCGGTAAGCTTAGAAAATTGAATAGGATTTCATAGATTCAGAATCAGATTTGTTGTTTTGAGGAATATCTGTTGCAGTTGGGCTCTGAAATGTTAACTCTTGGTTCTTAATTTATTACTCTTCTTAATTACTTAATTTATTATTCTTCATTATTTTCTATGTTACTTTACCAGATAATGTAAATTTACTTAGAGGTTCCCCTCTTGCTTTTAGAATTGACCTATGAAGTTGGAGAAATATTTTGCCCTGAGTTGCCTTTTTTGTTAAAGAAGTATTCTCAGTCTGTGCTTTGGGACAAGCAATGGTTCAAATCTGTGGTAAAGGCACATGGGTTATCATTTACTTCTGATTCTTAAATATGAAAAAAGTTTAAATTAGTTATGTTGTATGGCTTTTTAACCACAAATTGCAGCATTTTCCACTAATTATTTGTAGCTTTAATTTCACCATCTCTAAAAGGATCTAACAGAACTGGAAAAGGTACAAAGCAGGAGCACAGGAGATGCTGAGGGACATGGAATGACTTTCACAGGAAAAGAAATTTAATAAATAGATCTCTGAGTTTGTAAAAGAGATAACTGAAGTGGGATATGCTAGAAACAAAAAACGAATGATGCAAGGAGGTTGAATGCAGAATGATTAGTCCTGATTTCTCAGGGAAAATCAGTTTTTAAAAGTTTAAAATAGACATGAAGGGTTGAGTGGTGTTGGTTGTGGTTTTGGGTTTTAAACCAATAAATAACTATAGTGTGGAATTCCCTGCAATACATCATGCTGGTGACCAAAACCTCGATGGGATTGCAAAACCGCTGCATTCATGGAGAAGCTCATTGCATCACCACATTTCATAGCCGTCCATGCAGCTCCTGGCTCGAGGGGTGCGTAACTGCTGAGCACCAGAAGTGGCGAGATGGCCCTGGGGCAAAACAGGGTCTGTGCCTCTGCCACTCCTCCTCTGACGTTTGCTCCTGGCCACCATTCAAATGCTCGTGTAGTGACTTAAGTGGGTACTTCATCTGATCCATTGTGCCCGTTATATGCATTATGTATGTATTTTGTGTGTATTTTAAATGTCCTAGAGACAGATGTGGCAGGCTTGCCCACACCTGACAGCAGCCATTTTTATTCTGCTTGCCCTGGTTCGGTTCGAGCGAACGTTCTTTAGAAAAGCCTATGTAAGTGCTGTGTTTGGGATTTGTGGCTGAAACGAAGCAGACAACACACGGGTATTTTGGCTGTTGCTGAGCAGAGCTCACAGAGCGTCAAGGCCTTCTCTGCTTCTCACTCTGCCCCCTCAGTCAGGCTGGGGATGGGCAAGAGGTTGGGAGGGGAGACAGCCAGGAGAGCTGACCCAGATTGGTCAAAGGGGTAGTCCATACCATACCATACCATACCATACCATACCATACCACGTCATGCTCAGCAATAAAAGCAGGGGGGGAGGAGGAGGAACGGGGGGTTTGGCTTGCAAGGTGGCCATTGCTCAGAGACTGGCTGGGCATTGGTCTGTCTGTGGGAGGTGGTGAGGGATTTCTTTTGCATTGCCTCCCCCACCTCCCCTTAAACTCTCCTTATCTCTGCCCACGAGTTTTCTCACTTTCGACCTTCCTGTTCTGTCCCTCGTCCCGCTGTGGTGGCTGCGTGGGTGCTTGGCTGCTGGCTGGGCTTGACCCACCACAACAGGGTTTCTCTCTTTATCTTAATGCAGCTCTTAACGTTGCACTTCTTGTGAATAATGTTGGGGGGCCTTTATTTCGCCACTCCTGGAGATCGCGATGTAGAACATTGCAATGTTCTTCAACAAAAGCCTAGTTTGTTACATGTTTAGTGTTCTTTTTAGTAACCTCGCTCCCTCTCAAAATAGATTTTTCTTGAAGAGCTCTTCCTAATTGCTGTCACATCCTTCCTGGTTTCTGTCCCTTTTTATCCTCATTCAGAGGTGTTCATGTTTACGTGTGCCCATAAATACTGAAATGGAAAAAGAGAGCAGGTCATTTTATCTCCTGTTTTCTTAAGCACAAGGGAAAGTTTTGTGTGGAATAACCTTGAAGCACGGTGGTCATTATGTCAGGGCTAGTATTGTCATTAAGTCGAAACAGTGCAGTCGTCTTGGAAACTTTGATACTAGCCAGTCTCTCCAACACTGGAATGAAACTACTGATTGAAGCACTGCAGACATAAGACAGTTTGCAGGACTAAGTGCCGGAGCAGTGGCTTTTCATGCTCTGTAAATCTCCAGTTCTGATTCATGGGTGATCTCACAGTACTCAGCTAATTCCTTTAACCTGCAATAGAGTTAAGGCTATCGAGAATATACTTCCTGTAAGCAAGGTGATGGGTGGCAGAAGGATGTGCCCATGTATCTCTTCCCTGTCAGCACAGTAATGCTAAATGTGAGTTGAATTAAAAAGGATCATTGAGCAAACTCTGTTTTCTCAATGGTTTGCTCTTGGTACTGACGCACCAGCGAGAATGGTCAAGGTGTGCCGGAGCTGATCACGTTAAGTCGCAGAAGGCTGAGGAGAGGTACCGCGGGGGAGGCTGTCTTTGCTACTGGCTGGTGCGGATGCACGGGGTGCACAGGGAGACCGTTGTCAGCAAAGATCGTGATCTCACAGGTACGTGTTAGAAATGCCATTTCCCCCTTCCTTCAGGAGGAAAATCTATTGGTTGGAATACAGAGCAAGTACATGCATGTGTAAATCTTGATGGTGTTTGAACAGCATCTAAGAACCTAAAATGTCCTGTATTCATTTATATTAACCCGAGCAGATTAAAATCACACTTCTCCTTGAATTGAGGCCTGCTTCTGAAAACTCTGACATATAAATAATTGCTAGGGGAAGTCTCCTGCCACAGCTCACTGAGACACTACGTCCTGTGATACAACCTCTGAGGTAGCTCCCCGGACCCAAGCACTTCGGTGCTCAGAATCGAACGGTTCAGGACAGACCTGGGAATTTTCTTCTGCCTTTTTCAAGTCCTCATCCCTCGCCTGTGGCTGTGCTGCCAAAGAAGTGCTGAGGTTGGTGTGAAGAGCCACTGCATCTCTGTGTAAGCTCTGCAACACCATCTGCCTTGGGGGTTCCAGGGAGGGGAACGACCTCTCAACTTGCAGCGAGCCCCAAGTGTCCCCAGTTTCCCATCGCAGACCAGGGCTGTAGGCTCTGTGACAGAGACAGCAAAAAGCCCAGGTGTGAATTCACCTTGACTTGGGTTTAATGACTTTGTGGAAATCCAGCAGGAGCCTCAGTTGCTATGAAGTCCTGAGATAGCTAAATGTTTGGCTTATTGATCTGTCAGACTCTTCAAGGTCTGCCAAGTGCATGGAAATGTCTGTCTTTCTATGAGTGAGGATGCTCACCCTTCACACAAGCTTATTAGTGCAGGCAGGGAGGGGAGCAGTGGGTCGCCTGGGGGTTACTGGAAGGAGGAAAGATGCGTTCTTCTGTCTGGTTCATAGTCATCTCAGGGGACATGAAGACCCTGGGACCCTTAGGGCTTAGCCCTGTTGAGACATTTTACTTTGCCTTCTAGCCTGAATGGTAGAGAATCAAGACGTTCCCTCTCCAGGAAAAGCATGGGGTGAGAATTGCATTAGACACACTAGGAGGTTACTCTCCTCTCCCAGGACTTCCAGTTAATATAGTTCCCCTTCTTTTTAGTTTTTTTTCTCTTGCTGAAACAATCTGCCTGTGTTAAACAACGGACCCTTTTCCTCGGTTTTGGCCAGAGGAGGAAGCCTTTGTCCCGATACCCTGGCAGCTGGCCAAGGCAGCCGGGCTGTGGGCCAGGAGGGGGTGAACTTGAAAGGAACAGTGTGTTGTTTCTGCTCTGGTAGCATTCTTCCTTCTTCACCAGTGCCTCGGCGCTGGGCCGCCTTCAGTCTCTCATTATACACAAAAGAACCTAGGGGCAAAAGAGAGAATTTTCCCTTGACCGCCTGTAACTTGCAATAATAAGAAAGAAAGCAAATTCAGGGCTTTCGGCTGTCTGTGTGCAGATGTAGCTGGGAGAAAATCTTCTTAGAACTGGCAGCTTTCTCACAAGGGAGAAGAGAACTGATACTTCTTTTTTTTCCCCCTCCATTTTAATAGCAGCTTTCACACAGTAATGTACATCTTCCAGTCGTGTATACCCTATCAGTAGTGGTTTACCTTGGCAGTGCATAAATTTTATTATTGGCCATTACTTTAGTCCTAGTTTAGTATTTTTGCTTTCGTTTCTCATTTCAGTAGTTATTCTTATATAAAACAATAAGCGGTCAGAGGTATGCTCTAGGAAGACAGGAAGAAACAGCACTTAGAAGTAATAATTTTTTAAGGCCATGTTATCAAACTTACTTTAAAAATGTAGTGTTACTTCACATTCCTGCAAGGCCTGCCACTGCAGGGTGGTGAGCACTAGGTTTGAACAGCCAACGACTGGAAAAAGTAGCAAATTAGGTGTTCAGACATCTTCCAAAAATGACAGTCACACCAAGGTATCTCAAAGGCACTGACAAAAAGGCTTTCACAAGTGGTGCTCCCGACTTGGAAGCTGACACGTACGAGACGTTTGGATCTTGTATCTGTGAAAGACTTACATGGACCATTGGGTCCTTCAGCTTGGCTTCTTGTGTGCTACAGGCCGCACAGTTTCTTTTACTTCTGCACAGCGATCAGTAGCTGGAGTTGGTTAAGTTATCCAGTGTTGATGTAAAAATATCAAATAATAGTAGATCAACTCTTTCGGTTTTGTTCTAGTGATTAATCACCTTCGCTTTAAAAAACTGTGCCTTACTTCCAGTCCACATTTCTTTGGTTTCTGCTTCCAACCCTTCGGTATCCGTAGTTTTCTCACCATGAAAATATGCAGATGCTGTAAATAAGTCACCTCTCAATCTTCTTTTTTTGGTAAGCTGACCAGAATGAATTTATTGTCTTTCTCTAAAGTGTCCCTTCCAACCCCAGTATTCATTCTGAGGCTGTTTTCATACCCTGTCTGATTTAGGATGTGGTTACAAAACTGGATGCTATATGCCAGCGTTGCACTCCTCAATACTATATATGGAAATAAAGACACCTCCACCTCGCTCCATCCCTCTTAGACATCTCAAGCTTGCACAGCACGCCTCTTCCATCTCTTCCTTTTTGTGGACAAAAATCACAGATAGCAGCCTACTGTGACTCAAAGCGCAAAGGCAAGGTGCCTGCTCTAGGTTCTCAAGTCCCAGGCTGTATCTCTGCAGATTTTCTGCATAACATACCTGTGGTGAAGCTTTTCCTGCTCGTGAGCGCTGCTGAAATTTGTCTTGATCAGTGCAACTTTCTCTTCTCTCTGCATAAAAAGTAATAATATCGGTATCTGCATAACCTACTATGCAACACTGTTCACAAGTGATCTGTAAGAACTAATTTTTAAATTGTGGTTTTGTCAGATCCAGATTTGACGGGATCCATTCAATAATACTTATACAGCTATAAAAGATACATTAGAAATTGGGTATGAACTGCAACCATAGAAATTCTTTCGGCGACTCAAACTAGAGAATCCTGGCATTTCCTCTGCAGATGACTTTGGTTTTGGCACCTCCAACTCTGTCTAGTACAATTTAGAAGTTGCTTAACAGCAATAAAAGTACCCAACTGCATTCTCAAAAGAATCTGCCCTTTCACTCTACCAATGTGGGTTAATTTTCAGCTTTTTTTTCTTTCTTTCTTTCTATGTTAACTTCCCTTAACTGGGAATGCAACATTAAAGTGCCCTGAATAAAGGAGGCTCTTTGAAGATCCTGTTGAGATTTGTTATCTGATCGTGTGTGAGATACAGCATGTTTCCAGGCTGGGGCAGCGGCAGAGGCAGTGTGTGGTGCAGGGGGTTGGCTGAGGTGTCCCATGCAGCTGGAAATCCACGTTGTTGGATCCACAGCTCTGAACCGGTAGGGGCAAAGGCATGACACTGTGAAGTTTCCAAGAGGACGGTTGGAGGTTTCATGATAAATACTGACTGGCTGGAGAAGAGACCTCAGAGAGCAGTACCTGTTTACAGAGTATGGAGAAAGTTATGTATTTGCATTGCTGAGTGTGTTGTAAGGCAAGTGTTTCATAATAGTGATATAATGCCTTTAATAGCTGTAGTAGTATTTCAGAGCACTGTTGAATGTGTATCACTGTTACATCATCCAGTTGACAGCCCGGCCAGTGCAGTGTTGACCTCTGCAATGTATTCCCAATATATGTTACTTGCATATTTCTTTTGTTATTTTCAACCTTATTGGCCCAAGGTGGTGCTTACATTTATCACTGACATTATTCTTCCCCCCCCCCACCCCGTTTCTTCCTCATTCTGATTTTATGCCATGCCTCCTTGGTGTGTATATTCTTGAGCATTAGTAGTTGTTTGATTATGTGTGTCTCCGATTATCTGTGTGAGCTCTTCCTGCCTAATCTCTGTGTTGGCATCCCTCCATTTTTCTCTGCCAGGTTATCATTCTCTGAGCTCCCTGCATTTTGTCCCTGTTAATGTTGTTAATGAAATTATATTAGGTTAACAGTGACATTTTTCTTCACTCTGGTTTCCTTATTCATTGTAGTGATAAGAAAGAAGAAAAAGCATTGCTGTAATTATCTCACCTAGTTCAGTCTCTGTCATTGGTAGCCATTGTTTTGTGCTAATTGTGCGTTTTGTGCATCTGTGCTAATTACAGTCTGGTGTATTTGCTCCCAAGATCCCTGTTTGATAAACAGGACATGCGATTTGCCTAGGATTGCAGGTCTCTGGAGTTCTGGGTGTTTCCGTGACCCCTGGAGAGCTGTCCTTTCAGAGAGATCCTTATCTGACCTTCAGGAGACAGCATATTGCTGTATGCCAGTGGGCCAGAGTTCTCGTAATCCCCTGGAGTCAGGAGTTATTCCATCATCAAAGCAGCACAATAATTTAGGACAGAAATGCTAAAACAAGCATTGCCAGTGAGCCTAGCGTAATTGTCCTCAGTATGCACATGAGTGTCTAATGTTTATCTACGTGTTGTTAAAACTTACACCTTATTTTGCTGATGTGAATAACTGAGAAGAAAGTAAACTAGCAGTAATGAGGTTAATAGGATTCATAGTATTTCAGACAAAGCTAGTAGATGCTATGGGACGAATTACCACTTACTTTTTCATCAACTTTGGTTTTTAATACACTTCTTCCCAGTCAGTGACTCTGTTAGGTTTTCTCCACCGTCTCTGCTTTTCTTTAGCAAACATGAGCCTACGCAAGGCGCTCGGTCGCACAGTACGGCCACGGTGCACGAGCCCTCCTCCCACCTGGGACCTGCCCCGGGCCCCACGCCCTACTGAGCGGTAGCAGCCCCATGGCTGTCAGAAAGAGGGCATGCGAGCCAAACACGTCGGCATCTCATCTGTTCTCCCAAAACGATCCTTTCCCAGATATCCTTCAAGAGCCCAACTAAAAATTTCAAGTTTGAAAAGTGAATCAGCTGTGCCAGAAAATTTTCTACTGAGTTGCAGTTAGATATTCTGGAGGAAGATCATTTCTAGTGCCACCACCAGAGCCCTGTTTTAGTGCCACAGCAATCATTTGAGTGACATATCAAGCAGAGGCCCTCGCCAATTCGTACGTCACATCTAACCACAGTGACATACGTTTATTTCCATTTAAAACTCTGGAGAAAGTAGGTATGTGCTGCAGCTCAGCTGCACACGACTGAAACACGGGGCCTCCCCGTGTAGTTCCAGGAAATGAGTTTACTATATCTGTGACAGCCATCGTGTTCACACAGCCTTAGAGCAGCAGAGCTCGGCGTGGGATTTTTCCGTCGCAAGCGTTAGCCAGGCAAGCCCACGGTTATGCTCGCCTGCAGCCATCCTGCACTGGCTCCAGCCTGGCTCAACTCTCCCTGCCGGATCCCCAAGGGCGCTGGGCTCCCTGTGGCTTCGTCCACGAGCCGGCCTGGG
>NW_009623787.1:11471-23574 GCF_000690535.1 Cariama cristata
TGCGTTGCACCCACCGAAACGGCAGGCTGCTGGAGAGAGCATCGCTCCAAAATTCTCTTCTGAGGTGGAGAATGCCTTTAGCATCATTTTGTCTAAATATGGCAATCCAAGGTTTTTTGAGCCACAAAGTATAAAAACCACTTTTCCCTATGGTTTGGATTGCTGCAGTGAGTAATGCTGATTTTTTAGGTGTTTTTTTTAAAAAAAAAAAAAACAAGAGTGAGGAAAGTAATAGTAAATACTCATCACCTGGTAACCCAAAAGAATTTAATTTTCTTCAACCATATTTGCATACCAATTTAGTCTTAATTCAAGGCATGAGCAGGCTGCACTGGGGGGCTGGGTTACTGTGTAGTACATTCTTTTTAGTAATTTAAAAGAATGCCAAAGTAAACACAGTTTAAAAAAAAAACCCTAAAAGGTAAATGGTGCAGTTTGTTGGCCTCCATATGGTTAGCTGTCTCAAAGGTCATAAAATGGGGGTCCTCTGGTGGGACAGCTGGGTTTATGTAGCATATGCAAATTGTTATTTTGGCTTTAAGCCAGATCCACCTAATTTTTCCATTTTGCTTCTGTGATGAAGAGAGGTGGTTAAGGTGACTTCAAGGGGCAGTTCTGTGATTTCATTCATATTTGTATTAAAGAGCCTTTTAAGACTATTTAAGATTAGAAACCAGTCTAAATAAGTGCAAAAAAAGTGAAGTTCACTTGTTTTATCAAAAGCCTGAGCCTGCAGCCAGGCACAGCCCAACTTGTGCCAGCTGACAACCAGCACCTCACAACTAGTTAGGCACTGCCGTTACCAATGATTGTACTGCGAGGCGAACTAACAGAAGGCAGACAATCTACGTTGCTCCCGTAACCTTCCAGAGTGTCAGTGTTTCTATCTGTACGTACGTATACATCTATAGACGTAGGTGTGTGCCCGGAGCAAAGAAGATTTGCACACAACCTGGAATCCCCTGTGCCCTGACTGCTGCAAATTCAGAGGTGTATATTTTGCTGCTTTCTCACTGCCCGCTGCAAGGGTGGCACGCAGCACCCGGCTGCTTTGGCAGATGGGGTGCCGGTGGGCTGCTCCCTGCCTGGCACCCCGCCGGTGAATTCCCCCTTGATGGGGCCAGCCCCACACTGACCACACTCCCAAGAAAACAGTCCGCGCTTCTCACCTTGTCATCGTTGGCAGCGCTCCTGGGCTGAACACAAGTGCCTCTCTCTGCAGGGAGGAGCGGCCACCAAAGGGAGCTGGAGCCGTAAGAAGTGGCTTTTCCCGCTTAGAGTCCTGGAGGGACCGTATAAGTAAAGAGCTTTTTCCAGCGAGGTAAATGGAGTTTTCTGTAACAGAAATAACCAATGTAAAATAAAAATGAAGTTGGCAAGCAGTATAAAGGCTTAAGCTTAATAAATGCAGTATTTAGTAGTGTGTAATTGTTGCTGAGTTTGTAAAGAAAACTAGACCGCAAAGCTGGTGGGAGCTACCAGCAAAGCACCAGAAAGAGGAATGTCTTGAAGTGCTCAGTAACCATAAGGCAGCGTTTGCGTTCTCACCCAAGGACAGACCGAGTACAGTGTCCTTCTTGGAATATGTTCATCTAATACCTGTCAATGGCAACTTGAACAACTGACTGAGAATTCAAAAAGAGGACACATTTGTTAGTCTATTCCGGTCTATGGGTAAAGGTGGTGTAGAAGAGAATAAGCTCTTGGGGAACTCGAGTATTTTCACCAAGAATATTTCACACCATTCACTAGCTATAGGTAGTGCTTTCTATGCTAATGCCTCTTTTAAATGCAAACATTTCATGATCCCTCCTCTATACTTTTTCTTGGCTAGACAGCAAATTAAAGATCGCTTCTTTATTTTTAATTCAGTTTTTGTATATTTCAGTAATTTTACTCCTATCTAAATAAAATTATACAAATCGATAAACTGTGAGCAGTCAGTTGAGTAGAGAGCAGAGCATATATCGCCATATATCACTGTAATTAAAGAACAAACAACTCTACGTACCAAGTTGTTTAATTACTTAGATATACGAGTAGAGACAGAGATTTCAGTGTAAAGAGCTATGAAGTTTGGTGTAAAAGCTCCATTTAATTACAGAGCAGCATGTTTTAATTGTTACTAACTAATGAAAACCATTCTTCCTTTAGAGGAGGAATTCAAAGTACAAATGCAAAATAGAATTAATGCTTTAAATAATTTTTTTGTGTGATTTAGAACAGTGTTGTGTTTGGTAAGTTATTCAACCTATTCTCTCTTTGTATCATATTCTTCCTACATTTCAAATTACTCTGCTGTAATTGGTAAGCAAAACTGAGAGGGACAATACCTCTTGCACATATAACTTATTTCTTCTGCACTAGATGTGTGTGATGCAGTGAAGTCAAATGAGTATGAGAATGTCCAACCCAGCAGCACTTGCTGTTTCAGGTAGTAGTATTAAAATGAACGATTCTCAGTTGTTTTTCTTTAATTCCTTTACTCTGAGGTAGGAAGATGTGTGTCCATTGTCTGAAAATTAAAATGTATTTATAGGTGTGGATACTCTAAGCTATATGAATGTTAATCTTTTAAAATTTAAGGAAAGCAGTTCATGTTCACATAGCTGTGCTCTACCCTTCTCTTGTACTTTTCAAGATTTAAAATCTTGCATAATACCCACTTTTTGTTGAAAGATCATTGCTGTTGTGTTTGGTAGCTGTACCTACTCATCTTTTATTACCTCTTGAAATAAATAGGTTTACCTTTGCTTAAAATTCCTCTCTTCCCTACAAAGTTATTCTTGATTATTTCTCTTGGATGAACATACTGCTTGTGGAATCCCAGGAACAACTGACTTTTCCTACTAGGAACCATCGATCCATCCCTTAGCCTTACGTGTAAGCAGTTGTGAAAACGTGTTTCTCTGTAGAGCTGCTAAGCATGTGTTTAGCATTGCTGGCAGATGCTTCAGAAGATCTCAGTTTAAACTGCTCATGTCAGCAAAACTCTGCCAGTGATAAAATCCTGTTTTGATTCAGGGACTCCCTCTGGAAGTGAGGGTGGTTGCTGCCACTGGGACCTGGTTGGAAACACGAAATGTTCTTTGTTGTCTGCTTCCTCCTTGTAAGTTTTTTCTTGCTGTGCTCCATGGCCCAGCGCTTCTGAATTCCTCCAACTTGCAGGACTGCTGTAACAATAAGAATTAGGTTTGCATATCAAAGTCCAGCTCTTCTTCACTGCATCAGTTTATCTATGGAGTCATGTAGAATATGGGGATTTCTGCTTGGCATTTGAGGCAGCACAAATAGAGGATATAAATATTAAGGAAAGAATGAGCAGCAGAAGCCAAGACATTATCCTCGAACAAAAAAAAACCCACAACAATTCTCATGCAGACCTTGCTGTTGTAGCAAAGAGCAAGGAAGTAAAGTAAGGACTGGCAAGATTATAATTAATCTATTGGTTTGAGAGTCATAGAAAGTGTCCTTAAGATGTCTTGTAGTCAAGTGGCTTCCCTCGGGAGAGAATCAATTAATCTGCTCTTGGAATACTTCAGAGATACAGCTTTTGTAACTGTATGCTCTACTGCCCTGCCTAACTATCCTTGCCATGAAAAAGATTTTTCACTAATGTCGAAGTGGCATCTCCTTGCTTCCACGCAAGCCCATCCATCTCGCCGTGTCTGGACCCGGGTGTATTCTGAGGCTGTTACAGTCATTTCCACAGGCATCGCATTCTCTGAGTAACACATGAGACTTACTGGATTGGAGCACTGAGCTTTCAGGAAACCTAGTTAGAGAAGCTAGTACTTCATCAGTGTAACATTCATCTCCACTTCTAAAGAAAGTTGCAGTTATTAGGGGGGGGATACAGTGATGCTACAGGTCAGTACTTCCAGCTTTTTCCGTTCTCTTGTTCACAGTTGACTTTCAGTTATGTTTTTCTCTTGGAGAAGAAGAAAGTACTTAAGATGCTCTGACTGCCTGTTGCCATCTGGTAGAAATGATTGCCTTGAGGATTTGCTTTACACCTTGTTCAAATACATTAATCTCCAATGGCAGAATAATCTATTGAGAGATGAGGCAAAGAGGCAATTCAATATTTTTGTTAATAACGCTAATTCTTTATCAACAATAAAGGTGTTTTATTTCAGTTTACCAAAGCAGAAGTTGTCAGGTGAAGACAAACATACTGAAATCTTCGAGTCCTAGGGCATGACAGGAAGATGAGTCTAGTTTAATTAGCAGGTATAACAGGACGAGAAAGTCAGCAGGCACATTCAATCTTGAGGTGTCATATGGTGATGCCAACAATGCTTCGGTGTTAGCCTGAGATGGATTCAGGCTGATAAATACCTGTTTAGATTTGAACAATAACGAAGCACAACTGAGACGCAACATAATGTGCCACATAGGAAATAATTGTTTAGTTCAGCTCAGCTGTGTGCTGGATATATACTTCACATGCATCAGGCAAAATTTCCAAAGCTAGGCAAGATTATGGGTTTCTTTACACGTACTTTATGCTCATAATTGGTATGACTTAATTTGCATTTTCAGATAACCATTGCCAGTTAAGATCCTCAATGACTACGCACAATGCCAAATGCCATCTATGAACTAGCCATATTTAAACATGCAAGTCTAACTTCAAACGTCTGTATTTTTCCATCTCTTGTTGAAAGTAAATACATTATTAAGGAGAAAGATCGAGCTCATTTGTATCAGTAATGCAGTAGGGCCATGCTTTAATCTTTTTAAAATAAAAAAGTTTAGATCTGGTCTCATTAATCAGAACCCACCATGTTGCTTGGTTTTTGTTTTTACAGAACATAGGAAACTTGGCAATCTGACTGTGACAGTGAAAAAGACCGTCCCCTCTCCAGAAGCAGTACAGATCCTCTACCAACGCATGAGATATGAATATGAGTTTTATTACTATGTCAAAGAACAGTTCCACCTGCTAAAGCGCAAGTTTGGACTGAAGTCTCATATCAGGAAACCACGTCCCAGACCCGAGTTCTTCATTCCTTCTCCCCTGGAAACAGAGGAACCAATAGACGATGAGGAAGAAGATGATGAAAAGTGGCTAGAGGATATCTATAAAAGGTGATGGATGGAAGAGCTATCCTTTCTCTTCTCGTGACCCCTCCAGCTTTCTAAAGATTTTTTTTTTAATTATTATTAAAAGTAATTCCTTAAGGAACTGAGTTAATGCGCAGCAGCGTTTGAAATGGAACAGAAGATACCATTCCCACGTGCTGGGGCCATCGGGAGATACCTGGCTTTGCAGGTTTGATTCATTATACGGTGTTAGCTCTATAGCATCCTTGCTATAGCATAGTTCAAGAGAGAAGTATCTATTGTCTATCACAAAATAACTTTTGGAGTACACAATAGTCCTCTGGGAACCTGCAAAACATAACAAAAATAGATTAGGCAGTCTTGAAAAGTAAATTTTACGGACTCTTGTCTCTCTCTTTCTCCAGAAACGAGTCTTCATTGCATAACACTGCAGCATTAACTACCAGCAATGTGGACTACGGGCAGTGAGCCATTTGGGAGGAGTGCCTCTTTCTGCTCAGAGCACACTGGTATCCCAGTAGTACGGTCAGAGCCATTGCCGTGTCTGTGCACATCCAAGGATAACAGACTCGGAAAGGGGCTAGGTAATGGCTTCTGAATTGCCCTGTGCAGGAGGAGCGAGGCTGCTATTCTGGCAAATTACTATTAGTGGACGTAGGGCAAGTTACAGGAACCAGATGTTTTTGGTAAACCCTTCTAGTTCATAGAGTGGAAAAAGTTACCAGGTCAGCGAATGGCAACAACAGACAAAAAGTGCAAGGCAGGGTTACCTAAACGGTAGTTTTGTTTCTGCAGTTGAGTACATTTCTGTTAGACTCTGAAGGAAAAGGTGCAGTATACGTTTTTTATGTTCAGGAATGGAATGGTATTTGTAGATTTTTATTCTTCTTATGGGTCACAAATCCAAAGGGACACAGAAAAAGTCACTCATTAAAAAACTTAGATGATCTGGAACTCCTATTGAGCATGACTGGTATTTCTGCGATCACAGAATTTAGTTGTTCACGTCTGAAGCTGAACACAGCTGCCTCACCAGCGCAAACAACAGACGCCAGCTTTTAGCATGACTAGAAGTAAGATTAACAATATGGACATACGCAACTTCTCTAGTTGGAATATTTCAGAATGATAAAACAAAGAAAAGAAGGTACGTCTTGTGAAACCAAAGCCGATTCGATGACATGTTGTTAAGAGAGCCACTGTGAAAGTTGCCCTTGTTAATCACTACAAGTATTATCAGCAAACAGTAGAAAGGGGATGGGTGGAGGCTGGGCAGGGAAAGGGGAATAGCTCCAATATGTGACACGTGGTTGTCTTTAGGGTGGGTGTTCCCGGCATTCCCTGCAACGTGTGGGCATGCCAGCTGTTCGACAGCCTGCCGGGATGGGTGGTGCAGAAGCGATAGACCTACAGGCAGCAACAGGCAGAACTATTTGGCCATCTGCTCCATAGCAGAATAGTGGGGATCTTGATGAGGCCTCGGCCTCTTGTGCGCCATTGTTGCCAGAGGAAGCTGGACTAGTGGAGGATAATAGCAATAAATTCCTGACCTAGAGCACAGGAAAGAAGCAGGGCCGATGAGTTGCAGCTCCTTGCCAGGATGAGTCCCAGTAACACTTCAGGGGCAATGCACCTCTGTCTAACTTGCGTCCTTTCTCAAACATCTACCAGGCGATTTTTGCTTCTGTTCTGCAGCTGCCTCCGCAGCACGTCTGCTGTCTGCAAGGTCATACTTCAGTTTGCAATAACAAGCAAAAGTTATTTTGTGATGGACGAGGCATATAAACTCAAGCTAAGCTCAGATGTGCTTTCCAAGGGCTTCCTCTTCCATGAGCCTGCTGAGAGCCGATAAACATTATGACCCATCTTCATCACCAGTCTTTACTGTACCGACATTCGGAGAATGAAAATAAAAAAGTGTAATCATTTAAGACAAGATGCTAACTTACAGAAAATATTACGTAGAAGATTCTGTTCTCATTATTAACATCCCAGGTTGGTGGTAGCAATGCACTACCGTTGGGGAGCAAGTTAAAGAAAGCTGAAAATGGCACAGATAACAACTAACGTATTAGCTAAAATATGAATCTGCTGCATTGTATATTTTAAGTGGTTTCTATGAAATTACATTGAAAGAGTAATGATTAGTTTACACACTGTGGAGCTGTTATATTTTGGAAAGAAAACTAATATCCTCACTTTTCTGAAATTCTGTTTGAATCCTTTTTGCCAGCGTTGTAATAGAACAATCAGTCACTTAACACGTTCACCCTTCCTGCAAGTTTACTGCCGCTTACCATAAAGTCTGGTTTTATCTGTTTATTTAATGATATCTTCAGCCATCACTACTTATAACCTAAATACAAAACCTGTTTAATGATTTACTCGCTAGGTTTTAATGTTGTATTTTTTGTAACAATCAACCTGGCCTCTCCTCCTTGAATGGTACTTCATAAATTTATCTGGCACATAGCATCTACGATTCCTGGTCCTATGGCCTGTTTGTCTGTCATGAAATACATTTTACTTAATTGTTGAAAGGTACGTTTTAAGCTGGTTAATCTTTCACTTATTTATTGAAACTTTTCAGCACATTCCAAATTCTAAGTTGCTCAGGAAGAAGTTGATTTAAATGATTATATTTTGGTCTGATGAATATTTCTTACTCCAAAAAAAAAAAATCATTGCTCATAAGCCTTTAGCCCACAACAGCTTTGTAGGAAGTGCCATGCATGTACTTGTAAATCTTTGTTGGGGGGGAAAAGGTGGGTGTTTGACATTTATGAAAATAAGAAAACGTATGTGTACATTAGCTTAGCTATAAGTGAAAGCAACATATGTTTTGGGATGAAATATTCTTTAACTTATTCACTACCATCTCCTGAAATATAAATAAGCCATATGACTATTTTTCAGTCCAGTGATGTTTAAAAATAAAACTTGTACATTTCTTCCTAGCGCCATAGTCCACTTGCTTACGTTAGTTTTCTTGCCTGGGTACAGCGGCTGTGGGTGAGGCGTTGGAGTTGCAGGTAGCAGAACAGGATTGGATATGGCACAGTTTCTTATCGGAAAGTCATTCTTCAGCAGCAAGATTGGGGCAGGTTGTGCCTGGGTTATTCTGTGTCCTGAACTGTCTGGAGGTGTGAGAGTGAAGTCAGAATTATTTTACTCACCTGAGATGTGCAGCAAGTACCCTGAAGTACATTGTCTCATGTGCTTTTTGGCTGCTATGTAGAAAGAAGTTTTATCCAGGAAAGAAACAGCTTGGTCCCCATACGCTGCATTTTACTAGACGTGGTATTTGATGGCCAAGCGTAAAAGCTCCAGTAGTCCAGAGTGATGTTGTAATGTAAGTGAAACAGCAGTGCTTTCACGCTAAAGAGAATCAACTGTTGTTAAAATGCAGCATTCTGGAATAAATAAATTTTAGTCTTAACTTTCAAGTGATAGTGACAAATGGTGCGGGTTTTTGTTCCTGTTTAATTTACTTCTCTTCCACATAAATTGTGCTGATGATGCCAGGCTAAGTCCAAGTATCTGAAATGTTCTCTACTTATATGAAGAGAAGTAGCTCGGCAGAACTGGAGGTATGTGAAACTGCTGGTGTATTTGAAGCATTTCAATTTCTTTGCCATTCTTTATCATTGGACCTTTGAATTGTTTGAATGTTATAATATAGAATGGTACACTGTATCACAAAGACACCAACAAAACCACAAATTTTAAACACTGGAGAACAAATCTGTGGATTCCAGCCATTGAATTCTTCCTCCTTTCAATACTTGTTGTAATAAAAATATTTAACATAAAGGTAGAGGTTTTGACTAACAGAGGAAACCACACTACATGCCAACTTGGGTCCTCTTACCAAAAAAAAAAAAAAACATCATCCACTAAAGAATAAAACTCTACGTCCTCTTAAAAAATAAAGGTCTGTAATTCCCAGTTAAGGGTAATGGCACTCTGATCTTTCTCTCCATTTTAAGAAAGGGAACATCTGTGATGTTAGACCACAGCCTAAAACAACACAGCAACATTTTTGAGAGCTAGAATACTGTAATACAATACCACAGCATTCCTTCTGTTTTATTTTTAAGGAATTGGCCTTTATTGCAAAGAGTTCAGCAAACATGTAAAACACTGTCGATCAATCTGCTTGCATGAGCCAAGACCAGAGAAAAGAACTGAGCGTTGGTTACCTAGAGACCTCCCTACAAAAAAAGACCGCATGGGAAGAACAAGAAGGGTGTTACCAAGCCCTGGAAGTGCCTGCCTAGTGGTGGTGGAATCACCGGGACCACTTTTGCAGGGTCTGTCCCAAGGGAGTGTTGCAAAGCCAAGCTCTGCTTAGGTGCGCACAGGTATGGTGAGAAGGGTGCTGGAAGACAGCTCCATGAGAAACGGCCATTGGAGGGTGGAAAAAAATCCCCTGCAAAATGTTAAAAATGGATGGGAGGGATTTTATTTTGAAGGTCAAAAGTTAAATCTCAACCAGCATAAGTCACTTGCTGATGTCTCACAACTGAAAAACTGTTACACATTTTACTCAGTTTGCCCACAAATGGCATTGCATGCCAAGCTGCAGCATGAAGTGAACGTCAAAGCTCAGTTGTATCCTTTAGAAAATAAGTATATGTAATGGAAGCACCAGCACACCGTAACAGTGTGTCCCAGCACCGATGTCTGATGCTGTTGTATTGGAAGAGCCTGGAGGTGGGGTGGAAGGTTGTTCTGGGGGCAACAGGGGATGGGGAAAGGCGGAAGTTTTCTGCAAATACATATTTGGCCTTTCAGATGCCGTAAGATGGTAAGATTTGACTAGTGGTATATTTGAATGTGGATTTTGAATATAAACATGTGGGTTTCCTTTTCTGAGTATGTAAAGGAAGAATGCAAGTCTGGTTTTGTATTTAACTGATTGTGGCTGAGAGGGTGAGTTAGTACCACTGCTGTCAGGCACACGTGGTAGCAGCGTGCTTTATGCAGACTTTTGCCATCGTTCCGTTCACTTCTTTGGATCCAATGGGCAAAAAGGCTGATGGCAGAGAATTCTGCTGCACCGCAGGGGAATTGGTGCTGTGAAAAGTAGAGATCAGAATATGTGGAGGTGATGCTGTTCAGTGTTAAGAATAATGGCCTAAACACTAGGATGACACAGAGCACGCAGCAGAAGTGTTACACAAACTGCTCACTCTATGGCTTTGGCTCATCTGGAAAACTTGAAACTATGCTTCAAAATCAAATGCTGCTTCAGTTTGGTGATTTGTATTAAGTTAGCATTTTTTTTGGCTTTTTCCATGCCCTTCTGAATTGCTGCTCTGCCTCAGAAACCTGGTAGAGTATAAGCAGACAGCCTATACCTGTATCTGATGTGCAGGAGCTGATCTGAGATATAGGTTTGGTCCTTCAGCAAACTTCTCTCCAGGTTGAGTGCAAGTAACGAGCTGAGTGAAACAAATCCTTCTCGGCACAGTGGTGCTGCTAATAAGTGGAGTAATATTTAGTTACTGTGTCACAAGGAAAAGTATTCCTGCAGTTTTCCAGTTTACCAGGCCGACACAAGAGACTTTAGATAACCTCAGGGCTCACGGGAGCGTTATCAGGTAGCAATGGCCAGTTGCATCTCCCGGTTTTTAATTCGTGACCTTCTCCAGTTTGGGTGCAGGAAAGAAACAGAGGTGGTTACAGTCCATGGCAGACACAAGTCCAGGGTATGGTTTCCCACAGCACCCAGGAATTTCTCTTCTAGGAGCCTCTGATCTAGTTTGTGTGGTGGTAAGCTCAGGGAGGGGAAATCAGCTATAGTCATTAGTCTCTGGTTCCCCAAAGAAGACCAGATTCCCAAGATGATGCTGGAGAGATGTGCTAGAAGAAGTGGCAATGAGGCACCTATGCCTCACTGAAGAGCTGTGAGCCTTTGACATTTTCACTTTCCGTTTGTTTGTGTTTGAACAAACCGTAGGCTGTATTTGGTGTGTTGCCCAAAGTCAATCTGTGTAGGGTATTTCTTCACTAACCGTATCGTCTGAGCATCTTGGAAAATGATTAATATCTTTATCCTTTTGATCCACAGTGGAGGTAAAGAAGTGCTGTTATCCCCATTTCATACATTGGGAATGGATACAGCAAGTGGGTAAGTGATATTCCCAATGTCACACAGGAAGGTTGGGAAAAGGCGCTGATTATAATTTAGCCAAGTGTGTTAATCCTTGAACTTTCTTTTCTGCTCTAAGATCAGTCTTAGATTTTAGAAGGCAAAAGAAGTACCATGGAAAATTTTAGTTATATGGAGTTGTCTCCCCTTATCTTTTCCTTAAAACTCCACAAATTTTTCGGGTAACTGCCTAAATATGAATGACTTTTTAGCCCTTCAGCAGACTATTTATGTCCTTTTGGGACAAAGATTAATTCCTAGTCTTACCTGTTTAGTTGCATAACAAACACCTGCAGAAATGGCATGGCTGTAAGGTAGCTTTATGTTTGGGAAAGGTGATCCTGTAGCAGTAAGAGCAGATAAGCAAATGGATGGGTGGCTGAAGTCACATCTTGTAAATTTAGCCATTTGCAAGAATATGGTCACATTTTCTCCTGCAATATGTGGCACTTGTAGCCTACCTGAAAAGCCATCAAACCTGTGTTCATGTATGTAGTCTAAGCTGTGTTTTCCTTTGGTCTTCCACAGTGCTTAGAAACCCAGAACATGAACTGGTGCCTTACTGTTCAGCAACCAACACCAGTTGTGAAAAAGACAGTTGTTGCTCAGCTCACCGAGTAGTTGGTTTTGTCTGGTGTACCCATAAACCAGAAAGATTCTCCAGCTATCAGCCAGGGGTATATGCCTCTCAGCTGAGAGATCTGGTGTTTTCCCCGCATCTCCTCCCAGGCTCTCCCTTACCTGGACAGTACAGATCATTAAAGCTTTTGCCTACATCTTCTGGGGAGTATCTTAAGGAAGACGGAGCAAACATGGACATAATCCGAACTCCTCTGCTCAAGTGCCTGTGCTTTGTGGAGGAACATGAGCTGCTGA
>NW_009623787.1:23632-27609 GCF_000690535.1 Cariama cristata
CCTGCTCCAGATCTAGTTTCTGCTCTGAGTATTAGGGCGAGTCCCGGCCTGTCTCTGTTGAAATAACCGAGGCTTAGCAATGCCAAATCCGTCCCTTTTGGCTTCTGGCCGGGAGGCTGAAATGCGCTGGCAGGTGAGCACATCAGGGTGCAAAGAAGGCTTCGCAGTGTCAGTCCTCCGATGGGAGCAGAGACACTCGGTGTTGGCAGCAGCCCTGGAGGCTGATGTCTGAGTGGGGAGAGGGAAATGGAGCCGGTTTCTCGGTCATAGCTAGCTGGTGGGCATTTCTGCCAAATCTCCTTTGGACAAGTTCATGCTAGTCCTGTCAGCACTTGCTGTGGGAAAAACCTTTCTTTCTGCACTTCTTGGGACAGAAAGCTGGCAAGGAGAGCCCGGTAGGGCCTCTCTTCCAAGGAGGCTGGAAGGATCCAGGGGAGATGTCAGGGTTCAGGGGAGGGAGGGCAGCAGCCTCCCACCTGCCTGCCCACCCCACGGGGGGCTGAGCTCCGGGCAGTTTCTCAGCAGATCCAGGCAGGACGGTGCTGATAGAGAACAGTGTTGCTCCTTGAAGCATGAAAACCTGGCTCCTCACAATGGGGTTTCTTGTCACAAACTCTGCTGTGAAAACTCCCTGGAGTCTCCACAGAATTGTAGCTTTCCATCAGTTTTTTTTGCCCCAAAGAATGTGATTTGGCCCGTCAGTGTTGGCTGGAAACTGAGCTTTCTAGTGACTCCAGAATCCAGCCCTTGTCAGTCACGCCACTTGGGTCTGTGCATGGGGCTCTTTGTGATAAACCTCACTGGAATTTGGAAAACGTTCAGCAAATCTGACCTCTACTTTGTCTTATAAATATCACAGTGTCAAGCAGCATCGCGCATGTCTTATCACTCCAAAACTGGGAGAAGGAGATGGAATTATTATGTGGTCAGCTCTGATTTTTCCAAAACAATATCTTTTGAGTCAAAGGAAAAAAGCTTTTTGCTTCTCAGAAAGAAAAGACAATGTCCTCTTTTTGCCTGGGGGAAGGGGGCTCTTCTCAAACTTACTCTGATCTCTCATGGCCATGTACCAGTCACCCCAAAGGAGCCTAAAGCATTTTCATCTTTTGTAGGCAGAGCACCACGGCAGCCAGCTCCTGCAAGGAAGTTGAGATGAGACCCAACCCATTTCTCTGTTCTCAGTATGGGAAAGGGAACGGAGGTGTTGGCAAAACCTTGACCAAGAACAGCTCTGGCCAAAGTTAAGAGCTTCTAACTTCTCTGCAAAATAGACAGCAAAGTGAAAAATTAATAGCAAAGCTTACTGGAGCAATCCAGGGAAAACACATTTAGCCACAGGTCAGCATCTTTGAAGAGAGCTGCTGCCTCTTGCTAACATGAGGAAGGTCAGGCCCTTTATTTCCTTAAAAAATGTATGTGGTCCTGTGGTGCCCTCTCCCCGGCCCCCCTCGCGGCTGCTGCCCGGGCTGCCATAACCATGCCGGTGCTGTTGCAGGCGGCAGAAGAGGATGCAGAGGCATGGCTGCCTTGGGAGCCCCGCACAGCTGGCGGCCCAGCTTGCTGCCGAATCGCTGTGTGGCCCAGCCTAATTGCTTAAAGCTTTCCTTTTCCCCTTGCCACGAAGGCTGGAGTGTAGTATTTATCTACTCTGCAAAACTTTTATGAGAATTGGTACGGTTTTGTAGAATTCCTGAATAACAGGGATCACAATAGCTGCGGCTCAGCCAGACTTCACAAACCCAAATGCCCACGCTGTTTGCCTTATTTATGCAGTCTCTGCAGGCAGGAATTGTGCTCCTCTGCCTCCCACCGATCCCAGCGGCAAGTGCCCCAGACTGCTCAAAATCCATCTGAGGTGCAACTGCCCAGCGTGCCCCAGGCACTTCGGCCTCTACCTCCCTCCTTCCGTGTCAGTCCCAGGCTCAGAAAGGAGCCCGGGTACCGCTGGAAGGCAGGTGAATGTAGCTCTCTAAACCACTCGGGGACTTCGCACTAGTTTATATTCCTCTGGAAATAAAAAGGAGGCACTGAGAATTTCCCTGGGGAAATTTTCCATGGCATAAACCTCCTCATTTCCTGCCAGATAGTGAGCTGGGGAACGTAATTTGAAACAAGACAGGTAATCCCCACCTTCCCCAAAATATCCCTTCAGGTTTTGGCCAGCCCTGATGTACTGGGAAGCCAGCAGTGTCACGTGATATCCTTGAAGATTCCTCTTACAGTCAATGTTTAGGATAAAATAGTAATAGTGATGACTAATAGTAATAATAATAATACTGTGTTTACCTCACAGTGTTAATGTTCAGCTGAGTAGTAGATGCTGCAATTGAAAACAATCAAAAAAATGCTTTGTATGCAGAGGAAGCCTTATGCAAGAGGTGGATGAGTGCAGGTTAAACTGCAGGAGCCTCTTGCTGAGGGAGGAGGCCTGGACTGCAGTGCTCGATGCCTGGGCGTAGCTAGCTTTTCCTTCTTCCCGCCCTTCCAGTGCATGCCAGTCATTTCAGTTGAGATGAAACAGCCTTTTAGAAAAAAATAGCAAGCCAAGCCAAACCAAAGTATCTATTGTTCCCTCCAGCCTGTCCCTCCAAAAGTGGTTTGCTTTAGTCCGGTGAGTCAAAAGGTATTGTTCCCTTACTCATCATTCCCATTTGCATTGCTCAAAGGAAGACCTGGCAGAGAAATGGTGTGGACAAGCCCTGAAGCTTGTGCTGGGACTCGGTAGCTCATTCTTGGGGAAGCGCTGCTTTAGCTATTTGGACTTCAGGCTTGGAGACTGTCTGAATGGCGGTTGTTACTTGCTTCGGGCCAATGGAGCATGCATGAAGGTACCACCCTGAAGGGAACTGCAATCTGAAATAACCAAGTGGAGCAAAACGGGGATGGCACACGCAGCAACGGCAAGTTCCCACCATAGCACTGCAGTTAGGCAGTTAGCGTGTGTTAGGTTTCTGCGCTGTATAAGCAGGTATATGTGTATAGGTTCAAAACACTAGCTACGGCCCCCTGGAGCTCCACAGGGTTTTTCGACACAAAAGACAGAAGGGTTTTGCTTCTATAAAGTTTGAAAGAAGTTTGGAGACCAGAGCAGAGAAACTAGAAAAGAGGTGAGATGGGTGAGGTGTAAGGAGCTGAACCCTGTACAAGGGGAGGCGAGGAAGGCTGCTCTCGGTGCAGGTATTAGGCAGCTGGCTGTCCGTAAGGGTGCTGGCAGAAAGGCAGTCACAGCCTGGCTGGCTCCGCTCTCCCTGCCCCTGAGGGCACACTTCGGGAAAAGCCCACGCCTGATAAAAGACAGGAGCAGACAGCGACAGGGAAAGGACTCAACCCGGGTCGAGACGTAGCGATGGCTCCAGGTGAAACTGCTTAATAACCCTGGAAGTCACTGGCTTTCGGGTGCTGGAGCCAGTCTGAGGGGAGGCGAGTAGAGACGGGATCCTTTCTTCCTTTTGGTTCTGGTCAGCGAAGGCCACTGCTGGTGCAAAACTAATACTGCACATTTATAAAAGGAACCAAGGCTGTCCATAATACTGTTTCAAGCTTCCCTCCAGCAACTGGCCAATATCAGCTTTCTTTAAAGGTTTTCTTCATCTCTCAATCTCAACTTTGTGCTCTCTGCTTCTCCAAAAAAAAGCGCCGAAGTCAAGGGAGCCTCTGGGCTGCCTCGCCTTTCTCAGAGGAAGGTTTTTGCTCCTGCTGAGGGTCCCCTGTTCCCACACCTCATGGGTCTCTCTGTGTCCCAGGGCAGAGCCTGCGCTCCACAAAAATGCGCTGCAAGCTTTGAAAGAATGCATCTGTTTATATTACCTCTCCCCGGCCCAACATCCTGTTTTGGGAAAAATAGCTGCTATAATGAGAAGCGGGGGAAAGCGAACTAATGATTCTTCATGCGAGAGGTGAAGGTCTGCCTTCCTTTCCCCCTTAGCTTCTTCTCTATTTTGGGGGTGGCCTCTTTTTTTTTTTTTTTTTTTCCCCTA
>NW_009623788.1:0-19761 GCF_000690535.1 Cariama cristata
GAGCCGGCCCAGCCTTGAACGGTGACAAAGCTCTTGCTGGTTTACTTAAAATAACATGTAACAGGAGGACTTTGGCTTATTCAAATGGCAGACATTTGTATTGGTCATTTGCTGAATTTTTATCTGATAAAAGAAAATATATCTCTCTATAGATCTGGACTTAGATTTTTAGCCTTGCATTATTTTGTGCAGCCAGATCCTGCGCATTGCCAGTGTGGTCTAGCATTAAATCGTTTGTCTAACATAGCTGATCAGATAGGAAATAGTAAAAGAATACTGTGTTCTCCCCTCTAGATTATTTCTTAGTTAGGAAAAAAATTATTTCTTAGGTAGGAAAATACTTAGCAAGGTGACAACGTTGTTTATTAATAAGTGCCGTATTTATAACGGCAAGGTATCCAAACGGCATGCAAACAGGCTGGTGATGCAACTACAATATGCAGTTATTGCTGCTTGCATGAGTTGGTTGAAACTTTCAGTGAAGATTAATTTTTAGATAGGTATCTCCCTGCTAATTAAGCAGCTATTGAAGAAATGAAGAATTTCCTAAGTTCAAGCAGAATAAAGGTGGAACAAAAATTCTCTCCCAGAACTACCAGCTCTTTTCCTTCCTAATTTGGAGTGAGCTGATGAGAATTTCAGCAAGCGGACAAGAGGAGAGAAAGAAGGTCATTCCTTTGGCTGGTAGTTAGAACTTAAAACCCAGAAACAGTGTTTTCATTAATATTCTCTTAATCATAATTTTCAGACACTAACTTCCTTACTAGCAATTTTTTTTATGATTCAGAAGACAGCTACAAGAACACATCCATGCAGAAGGCCTAGAAAATGTTGCATGCACCACAAGCAACTTGCTTTAAAAGCCTAAATAATCCTCTTGGTCTTGTGCAGACAGTCAACTGGAGTCTAATTTCACCTTTTGAAAAAAAAAATCTATTGTTGTGCCACCTTAAAAAGAAAAAAAAACCTTCACTTGGTTGGTTCATTTTCTTTTGCCCCTGCTATCAGTTCCTCTCTTTTACGACTGCTCTTTGCAGAGTGCAGGAACACTCTCATTACCGCCTGTGATGTTTCACATCTAACCCAGGCCCATTCCTTTGAACTGTTTTACTGAAGTGGGGCCAATCCGGAATGCAATATAGTTTCAATGGGGCAGGCCACTTTCAAGAAATAAATTATATGCTCCCTCCCTGTTTCTGGCTTAGAAAAACGTAACCATGGTGATTGCAAAAGCTTAACTTTTGCGCAGACTCTGAGATTGTCATCTCTCACAGCTTTACTCCCTCCTTAGCCCCCCCAGAAGAATTGCTTTGCCAAAATAGCTCCACTGCTCCATAACGTGATGCTAAGAGCAAAGCTTCTCATAATTCATTCTCACTTCAAACTGCAGTCACTGTATCATGCAGCAGATTGTCTCTAGTCTCATGTCTACATGGCAGTTCTGACGGCAAACTGGAAAGCAGCTGACGAAACAAGCCCAAAGGACGTTCCCCATAGGCAAGGTAAGACTTTCAAAAGCACCCATATGAAGGGGAAGCCTGGAGTGTGCTGGTTCCTTGATACGTGAAGCTCACTGGTGGGCCCATTCAAGCTGTTCAGTTCACTTCTGAAGCACAAGGTCAGCTGGTGCTCAGCAGGTTTGTACCCAACCAGAGAAGCGTCTTCAGGATCACCAGTGTGCTGGGAAGTCCAGCCTGGGAAGGCCAGGAGAGAGGCGATGCCCAGGGGGAGGCAGGACAGGGACAGTCGGCAGCAGAAGGAGTCCCTCGCTCCCCAGCCCAGCCCAGCCATAGCTCTGCCACCCCTACCACCCACCCCAGCGGCCTCTCCCCAGCAAGAGGCACCATCTCACTTCATTTGGAGATGCATATTGGCTTTTCTTGTCCAGTGAGGAATCATGTCCAACACTGACAATTAATCCCCCAAAAGTTGTTTTCCTATACTTTTGATGTTTACAGTATGTACATCAGCATGGGCTGTGAATGTTCACAAAAGGTCATGAAGTGATCTCCCATCTTTTGCCCCATTATAAAGAGTGGTATGTCTCATCCATAGGTGACCTTTGCTACCTTTTATATGTCCATAAGTGATCCTTACAATAAAGGGATGTCTGCTAGTGAAATGCTCTGTTTACAGAAGTGCACTCAGATATATCACTTCATGTAGCTCTGTCTGACAAAATTGTACCAGCAACAGTTCTACTCGGTTAGCTGGTCTAGGATCATTACGATGGCTGAAGTCAGGTGATGGGAAAACATCTTCCTTTTTTTTCTTTCCTTGCTTCTTTGAATTGTATACCTTTTGGAAGTGTAAAGGACTTATACATAAAAATACTTTTATACTCAACACCAAACATACTCTTAACTTATCTGTGGCAATTGGCTAATATGAAAATTTCTCTTGTCCTAAAAAGCCTTATTGGAAAGAAGAAACTGAATTATCAAGATAACCATAACACCATTTTCCAAACTAATTTTGCAAAGAAGTCTCCAGGTCTTTAACAACCTTTGTTATACAATTATTCTGAAAGATGAGAAAAGAACCTTGAGAACAAGGTTAGACACAGGTCTCATAGTGATTTTATTGTATATCTCTACAACACATTTCTTCAAGCAGTTTCAGTACAGCCTTTTTTAAAAAGGACAAAAATTCACTTGACTATACTTCATTGAACAAAGTCTCAGCCAGGGAGTGAGCTTACATTTTAAATATCTGCTGAACTGTTACTGCAAAATGGAAATTGAGGCTGCCTGTTGCTGTAATCCAGATTTTATTTTAAAACTGAAGCATTTAGTCTCCATAGGGCTGTCACTGGATTAACACCAGAGATGGACAGAGTGCCATATTACTGCATTTTGGTGGAGGATGAGAAACAGAGGAAGGGTACTGCTAGGTACAAATTTTTTTCCTGAAGGAGCAGTAAACCCCACACAATGCTTGTAGAATTACAGGGATTATCTGGACTGCTGATAAAAATTTTATTTTGTTGTTCTAAGTAACAGGAACACAATAAATTATCCTTCTTTCATATTTGGCCAATGTAAATTGAATTATGTAGCAGTGGAAGAAAGGATGGTGAGGAGGTCAGTGTGGTTTTGGTGTCCCAACGAGGCTTTTGGGGTCCAGTCAGGATAAAGAAGGAGAAGACTTCTCGTCGCTTCCCTGTATGTTGTGAACAGAGTGCTGGTTGTGGGGAGCAGGCTGGTGGGCAGGCCACAGAAGTGGGTCAGGCTCGGTGACCGCCCCACCTTGCCTGTGCCCAAAACTAGTATGGAGTAAAACTGGAGATGCACAAGCTGGGATTGAAAATAAGGAATATAAACTGATCTCTCATTCTTTTGGGAGTATGCCAAACCCTACCAGCCCGAAGCTGAGGATAATCTCTCAAAATACTTGCTGCTGCCTGGTGGTTCTCTTGACTTCAGCTAAGCCTTCCCCTGAAGCACTCATCACTGAGCTTTAACAGAATTTAAGTTATCAGGTGAGAGAGGTGATCTGTCTGAAAAGCCAAGTCCTTGTTTCGGTTTATAATGCAAACTTCTTTGGAGATAACAATGTTGGTTTTTTCCTTGCAATTCACAAATGCAATGTAATAAATGACATACGTGCCATTTAGCATTTCTGTTGTATGCTACCTGTCAAAAGACATATAAACCAATTCCTGCAATTCCAAAAAAAGTTAAAGTACTTAACATTTTAAATCGTGTAGCCTGTAGGTGTTCCAGTCTTTCTGTGTGGAAAGCAAGTATGTATTACTGAAGTTTTCCTGTTCCAGTTGAACAAAGCTGAAACAATTTTTGAGAAGTGTAATAGTAACTTTTTCTAAGAAGTGGCAACTTTTTTTTTTACCACACTCCCTGAGCTACAAAGAAGAAAATTGATATTAATTTTTTTTTTAATTTAAATTACACCAGTCTTTGAATTAATGAGGGCATTTTTTTCTCTACTAAACATGCATGGCTGGTTAATGAGAAGAGACTTAAAGGGATGAGTCAGAGAAAAAAGATACGAACACAGAAAACGTGTGCTAGATTCTGAGCACACTCTTCAAGTTTCTGTTCTACCTAATGTTTCACCAAACTCTTCTGAATTTAGGATGTGGGAGATTTCAGGGGAAAGTGTTTGCTGGGAGAGAGGGCTTTTATTCCTTCCCTTTCTGTGGAATCTCTTGACCATCAAATAAGCTCCACATAAGACAGAGAAGTATTCTTTCTGAGGTTGGATCTGGACTCATTTGCAGCTCTTTTAAGTCACAGCCAAAACCTATGCATGGCTTAACATGCTTCATTAGTGAAATGAAAATGCTACCCTCACTTACAGCATCAAGACTTGTTAGTGACTTTGTTCTGTCTGCCTTGCAGCCACATGTGTCAAAAGATTGACTGATGCAGGGCAAGAAGTTACAGATTTTGTAAGGTTCTTTTGTTTGGTATAGTTGCATAAAAACGGTAGAAATACGGCGGTGACATCCAGTGTGCAACTATTAGAATGAATCAGATAATGGCCACCCAACGGATAACACCCTTTTGGCAAACCAATAACATGTGCCTGGAAGAGCCACAATGGACTGGTTTTAATCTACAAAAGGAGTAAGTAATTCTCTGGGACAAACCAGATACCTTTGTTTCTCTTTTCTTTCATCTAAGAGGTCTTGAGCCTGGCCATCCTGGCCTCTGAAACCTAAAGCTGGCCAAGACTGTGAATATCAGAGCCAGAAAAGGACCATCAGACATGTGGTAGGGTGTATGTAAGGCCTGACTAATATATTTGACTAATGATTGATTTTTAGCTCCTAACAGATGCTTAGTTGTGGAACACAAATAAAAGCATGTTGGAAGTTTTGAGGTTTGCCTGCTTCCGTCGCAGCAATCCACAGGCACCTAGTAATAACAGTTGCAACACCACCAAAATACAAATTACACAACAGGTGGTTAACCGCTATATCAGCTCGTTGTTTATGTCCTCACAGCGGTCTTTATCCTGTAATAAACCAGGGACCCGAGATAAACATTACCGCAGGTAATATCTGAGGAACAAACCTCCCTCCCACAAATAATGTCTTTTACAGCTTGTTCTAGCTGCCCTTACATATTTATTTTCCAGTGTTATGCATGCTAATATTCAAATACTTCACAGAACTAACAGAATACAAACACTATCATGATTACCATGGTTACATTGTTATCACAGAAGGCTTTCAAATATGCTGGTATCAGAAGTGCTGATAATCAGTCCAATTGGTCTAACTATAGCTTTTTCTGAATAATAAGACTGTACCTAGAACTCAGCCATGTACAGCAAACCTTCTGATTTATTAGGACTTTTTCTGATGGTGCTTCCAAAACTGAAAAAGGTGAAAAGTTACCTTATGACTGGCTGGAGGCTGCTGATGTGTGGCGGCTTGTCATTCTGGTCCCTGTCAGGGACCCTGCCTTGTGCCCCATTGCCACCATCACAGCGCAGCCTTCAGCAAAGACCCCAGGCCCTCCGGCACCCCTGTTGTAACCAGCACCGTGTCCCTCTGAGATGTCTCTGTTCTCTGTGCCCTGGGAGCTGGTGCAGCATTATGGTCAAAATCTTGTTTATGGGAAAGAGGGGTCATATCTTATATACAAGTAAAGCCAGAAATTTCTTGTTAGGATGACAGAAATCTTAAAAGTCTAATTCAAGAATCTTTAGTCATTTAGGTCTAATTATTACAGAAAATGAAAGAATATCTGTATGGAAAATTCTCAGTAATGATACAATTAAAATTGAAATACATGCATCCTGTAGTTTCTATCCCCTTTTCCCTGGTGTTATGCTCACCCTTCCTCTGCTCCCCTGTATCTCAAAGCCAACAGCTTTTGACTCCTAGAGAGGACAATACCTGAAATTGCCAGGCCGCCTGAGTTCTTTGGGAAGAAAATTATATTGATGTTGCTGGTTTCTTTTTTTGCTTCCCAGGATCCACTTGAGACCTCTTGCACACATTTGCTAACATGCTTTTTTTTTACATCTTCCTCTTTCTTCACTAGTCTGTAGCACTATGCTACATTCACATTTACTGTATATGGTGCCTTCTGCATATGTTAGTTGCCATATATTTGTTGTCTTTGCTATCTCTAAATTCAGTTCTGTTCAGCTCTGGGTCTGCAAGTCTTTAACTGATCACAGGAGAGTTCGTTATAGCTGCAGAGTGTCTCTCCAGTGCCAAGCCTGTGCCCCATCTCTTATTACCCCATGCCTGTACTCCTCTGTGCCATGTTGTGCAACTCTGCTTCTCAAGGCCTCTGCTGTTGCACCAGATTTGGGTATCTCTGCACTATGTCATTGTGTCAGAGGTGTAAATATTCCATTCCGCATCGAATAACTGCTCGTTACTGCTATCTATATAAAAATATGGTTGCACTACACACAAGTCAAACAGATTGATCATCAGCACCCAGTCAGTTAAAGAAATTGCTTTCACAACTAAGCCAAGTAAAACAAGGCTACAGGTCAAAAAAAGTTCTGACAGCACAAGTCTGATAAGCCTCAGCCCCCAAGGCCTTGCAAATTCAGTACAAAGCTTAAGGCCTGTAACTAGCAATGGCAATACTGTGTTGCAGGGCTACATGGTGTGACAACTCTGCGACCCTGTTAGCTGCTCCGAGCCGCTGTGGAAAGACCCCATTTCTGCCATGTCTACCCTAAACAAGCCAAATGCCGTCTACTGTAAGAGCATTCTTATTCCTAAAACTCTGGACAGGGTAGAGGTGACAATTCTCAAACGTATTTTCTGGAACTGGAAAAAAAATGACCTTTTGCTTGGTCTTTAAGAAGCAGGAGTAGCACACGGCTATCTGGACATGCCAGGTGTGGATCAAGGAAGAGAAACAGAATCTGAGATGACAGGATGGATGGGTGGATCTTTGGCCTGTATGGCTTCATCTTTGCAAGTACAAAACACGCGTTGTGAATGGCCATGCAGCACTGTCTCTTTAAAAAGACCCACAACCAAACACATTCAAAACCCCAAATCCAGAATATGTATTATTCGAATTGTCAGCCTTGCTCTGTGCAAAATTTTCAGTGTGATTTCAAATTAAGTTTATATAAAGCTCACGAAGTAAGAGATTTTTGCCTGTTTCACCTGAAGTCATGCTCAGTAAATAAAGATTCTAGGAAAATATCCCTTTTCAGATGACTGTCTTTTTTAACACCTGTAAGTCTAGTGAACTCCATGTGACAGGGCAAATCCTCTCATGTACACATAAATTAACAAATAAAAATACCAAGTGGCTCAGTGATTGTGTGCTACATTTTTCTGTTCAGCAATAAAGTAGAAAATGCAACCCTCTTTTGTGTTAAAATAAAACAAGGGAGAATAATGTCAGAAACAGCAAGCTGACAAATTATGTGCATTCAGTGTGTCTTATTCAGTTCTGGGAAATTAGTATTATCTAACCAACTGCTGTATCACTTCAAACTCTGCAGAAAGCATGAAGCATAGATTTATTTCCTCTACAAACTTAGCCGAGATAATAATAGGAGATTAGTTGGCTGTTTCACAGAAAGTTCTTGGTGGAGGGCAAATGCATACACATGTATTTTCCAGTTTGAATTTTGGTAGTGATTATGCTTAATGTTCTGCATAGCTGTTTCCCTTTCTCATGCTTTTCATTGAAAAATGGAGTGATTTTATAGGAAAATTGAAGAAACAAAAAATAATTCTCTAGAAACAGAGTGTGTTCTTTTTCTCATTCCAGGAACAGAAAACTTCACAGCTAAGTATTTTGAAGATGGCATTCTTTTGGAATTATCATCACTAGTCCAGCCTTTAAAAAGGCCTCAAATACATGTCTTACATGAATAGCACAGTTTTTCCATATAAGGGAAGGTGATCATCAGAGCACAGATCCTGGACTTCAAGCACAAAAACTTTGCCTTATTTAGAGGACTTGTAGGTGCGATCTCATAGGAGGCAGCTCTGAAGGGCAAAGGACCCCAGCAAAGATGGTTGGCCTTTAAGGACAGCATTGTCCAAGTGCAAGAACAGTCCATCCTCAGGAAAACAAGGACACATATCAGGAGGCCAACTTGGCAAAGCAAGAAAGTCATGGCACAGCTCCAACACAAAAAGGCAATGTACAAGTGGGAAACAAGGACAGGATAAAAAGGAGGGCTCAAGAAACACAACTCTGGCATGTAGGGGCTTCGTCAGGGAAGCTAAAATTCAGCTGCAGCTGAGATTTGCAAGGAAATTCAAGGGCAGCAAGAGCTTCTACTGCTACAATAGTTGCCAAAGGCTGACCAAGGAAAATGTGGGCACACTGCAGAATGGGGTGGGTGATCTAGTGACAGCAGACACAGATAAGGCAGATCCTCACCACCTTCTTCATTGTCACCAGCAAGGTCTGCCAGGCCTGTGCACTTAGTGATGGGGCTCCAGGAGGACAACAGCTACGAGCTGGGGATGGTGGTGGAGTCAGGGACCACACAGGAGCACTCATCCCACACGTGTCCCTGGGACCTGTCAGGCTGCACCCCAAGGTGCTGAGGGAGGAGGTTGATGCCCTTGTGCAGCTGCTTTCCATCATCTTTCAAAGGTCGTGGAGATCAGGGAGGTCTCCTACAACTGGGAAAAGGCAGATGTCACACCTACCTTCAAAAAAGGGCAAAAGCCAGCCTAAGGAACCACAGGTCGGCTGGTCTCTTGTCAGTCCCAGGTAAAATCAAGGAGTGAATCCTCCTGGATTTCACGTCTAGACACAGCAGGGAGAAGACAGCACGGGCAGCAGTTGGCAAGGATTTACCAAGGGTCAGTCATGCCTGACCCACCTGACTGCCTTCTGCGACAAAATCGTGGGGATGAGAGGACAGCAGCGGATGCCACCTACTTCTGCTCTAGCCAGGCTTTTGGCACTGTCTCCCCCAATATTCTTGCACCTGGGCTGTGACATTACTGTCTGGGAGGGAGGACGCGTTGGAGGGTGAGGACCTGGTTGGGTGGTGGGCTCATGGGGTGGTGGTCATGGGTCAGATGCTGCCTGGAAGCCAGTGTGAGCAGGACACAGCCTCAAAAGCCAGGGGAGAGCAGGGACTGTCCCCTCTGCTCAGCACCTGCCAGACCCAACCTGGGTACTGCCTCCAGTTTGGGTCCCCAGCCCAGGAATGACACTGACAAACTGGTGGGAGGTGAGGGGAGGCCATTGAGATGGTGAGGCTGGAGCCTTTGCCCTGCGAGGAGAGGCTGTGGGAGAGGGGTTGACCTAGCAGTGGAGCCAGGGCCCATGGAGGTTGGTTTGTCTGCAGCCTGGGGGGCTTTCACACCCCAGCTGGGTGAAGCCCTAATAAAATCTGCTCTCACTGCTCCTGCTTTGGATAGGCAGTTGGACACTCCTGTGGTCCCTACCAACCTGAATTTCCTAAGATTCCATCATCTTAACAGGTTGTCTACAGCTTCCATGTTCTGAGACATGCCCCTTCCCATGGTTAGCATTTTAACTACCATGTTAGTGCAACTTCCAGTGTAACTACCAGTCACAAGACTGCAGTCTTTCCTACAGGAGCAGAAGTACCCCATCCTGCAAGTAAGAGTTGCCTACTTTTTCACTATTCTTCTATATGTCCTCTCTTATCATCTTCAGTTTCAAACAACCAATACAGCAGTTAAAAAATATCTGAGAAGGAACTGAGGCATCCATGTTCAGCTCGGAACTGGCAAAAGACCTGGTTGACGCTTAGCTTGAAAGGAGCTCAGGCACACAGCACAGGCCAAAGCAAAGAGCAGCGCTAAAGGCATCATCCTACATCTGAGGATCCTACATCCTACACCCTACACCTGAGCAGGCCAGGCATAGTAATTTCAACACTGGTACAGCAGACTGAGCTGCTTATTTCAGGAAAAGCTAGACTGCATGCTGGGTATTTACAAAACTGGGCTATTATTGCAACCACTGCCGGGGCAGATTTTGACACTGGGCTTACTCTGCAGATGTGCTGTGCACAACACAGGAGATATGAGCCTCCGACCACTCTGGAAATCCTGGCATTTGGAGCAGGGTGGAAGTCTACCCAGCGGAAGCACCATGGGAGGAAATTGTCTCTACTGATTAACGTGGGCACAGCTATTACATTTATAAAAGGGATTTCAACTCCATTCTGCCCATTATCTCCTTTCTTAGCCCCTTACCCACTTCTCGTCATTCAAATATCCAGTTAATGTCATGTATAAATAAGAAGAATAAACTGTGAAAGCGTTTGTTACAGACTGGTAACCATTGCTGCCTATCAACAGAAGGGCATTGCTGCCTTGAGCCTGAAAGTTGTAAACTGCAAATGCAGAGCCCTAAGCAGCTCTTCAGACCACAACCTGTGTTTGAACTTCCTGAATCCAAAATGGTTGATTTCTGTGTGTCCAGAAAATGGAAATATTTTGGGAGCATTGGTAACTTTTCCTTAGGGGATAGCAGTTGCAACTGTTTGTCCTTCTAGTTGTTAAACAAACAAAAGGAGGACCTGGTTATGTGCCTTCAGTCCCTGAACAAACCAGGAGGATAAAACAGATGGAAAGCCCATCGCACGTCTGCAGCCATAGCACTGTGCCTCTGAGGGCAGCAGCATGTAACAGACTCAGTGCATTCTCTGAGCTTGCACAATCTGAGAGTAGGCCCTTTTCATGCTGACAAGCATATTATCTGTTTTCATCTAGCTCTTAGTGCTTTAGTAAACAACAAACTTAGAAAAAACTAGTGAAATATTTTTTCTTCCAGCATGTAAAAGTCATTTACTTAACAAAGTTTTAAGAAAACATGTATTGCCTATGAACAAAAGCTAAGATGAATAAATACACCATGAACATAGGCAGTGCCGAGCTGCCACTGTTATTTTACAATTCACAAATCTATTTCTTGACCACAAGACCAGTAGCAATGAAAGCTCCCCTATTCTGCCCTTTACTGTGGCCTCTCAAGTGTTGACAGTATATGGCATCCATAATCATGGAAACTGAGCCCCAAAATCCCCCTCCGACTCTACACTATGCTTCCTTCAGAGAGTAGTACATGGTATTAAGAGCTAGAATTACACAGGCTGTGTATCCTGATACCATGTTTTGGAAGCATTCAGATCTCTGTTACTGTTCCCTTCATGAAAATTAAAGCAAATAAGAAATGTGTGAGTTTTCATAGAAATATTTAAATCTGGAAACTTGCGAAAGCAAGCAGTAATAATAACTGGGACACCTAATTATATTTTTAGTGCTGCATGAATAGAAATAATAATTAAATAATTAAATAATTTATAATTGATCATTAACAGGAATCAGTCTGATTTCAAACCTGCTGGTGTATGGAAAGAATATATCTATATCTGCATTTTATTTCATCCATAAACTAAGAGACTTTGCTCATATGGCCTACGAGATGTCCATGAGTACATTTTGGCCAGCAATCAGAAGAGAAATCCTTCCCATTACAAAAATATGGATCTGGAACTGCTGCCACCTCACAAGAGTCAGGACAGAAATCCTAGCTAGCTTTAAGATCAAAATTGATACTGCCTGGATTTATGGGACTTCATGGGGTGGCATCAGACTGCTGAGCTCAGTGACTGAGGAGGTCCTTCCTGCTGCTGTATTAACATAAATACATAAATCTTTAAATGATTATAGAATTCAAGCTGGGATGACATTAACTGTAGAGATATTAGGAAGAAGCTTACTGTTTCCAGTTTAAAATAAGTACGAAGCTACCCTAGGATGTAACAGACAATGGGAAGTATCTGTCTTTAAGCATTTAACCGAGATTTGTCATTGTGCAGTATGACAAAGCTCCTAACTTTAGGAGTTTAATCCATCCATCTGTTCCGTAATAGTGACATGAATTGTCTTACTTCAAACACAGTGCAATAATTGAAATGTGTCTTGGTGGGAGCAGTGATTGAAAGGGTCATAACTTGCACATATCAAACCCCACTGGCTTAAACAGGTACCAACATATGCCTAAGCTGCCCCTGCAAACACATAGCAGAGTCTGCTCTGCTTTTCAAAGTAACTCAGCAGCTGAATTGCTCAAAACCAGTGGTGTAGAACAGGTTGCTTGATATGGGTTATGATGCAAGAAGGGAAACCCTTCATCTGGTGAAATATCAATGTTTACCCCTGTTTTGTGCCGCCTTCTGCCTACAAGCCTCAGTGCAGCTGACACTAATGAAAGGAGCAGGTTCTGGAGCTGTCTTTCTTGAAGTCATGTTCTTTGATTGAAGTAAGCAATACTATTAAAAATGGGAAGGAGACAAGAGTAAGCCATTGGTATTAACTAGTTATGGCTCTGTTGATATGTCCTCTGTCCGAGCACCAGTAAATACTGAGATGATTTCATGTCAGCACCAAACACTTTCATTGCCTTATAGTGTCTCTCCTGGGTTGTATCTGTTGCTGCAGGAGACAGATTCTCAGCAAAACCCTTAAACCAAGGAATTTACACTGTGCAGAAATAATTAAGGTTTGTATTGTACTGAAGTAAACACAAATTGAGCTACATAATGTTTATTTCTGCTGTGAAATGCTTACTCTTTTATCAGAGGTTGGATGGTCGGAAATTATAAGCTGATGCCAACTTCTTGTAACTCCCAAGACTAGATGGAAGATCACCTGACTCTTCTTTTATTCAACAGAAAAGTTCTTTTACTTTTGGTGCTTTTTATTCTTTTGTATGCAGGCTGTGCAGTGTGGGCTGCTGAAATATTTGCATAATGTATGAATGCTTAGGGTTCATATTATGCAGAATGTCTCTTTTGCTGTTTTATACTGAGTTTCCCTAGATACAATGAATGATCTTTCTATGGAAGAGTCAATATGTACCATCCTACTAGCAGCACTAGCCACTCTCATTTCCATATAGTTGCAGACAGTAAGGCAAGGGGCTTTCCCATTATTTCTTTATACTGACTAATAGCTGCGAAGTCATGATTCAATAAAACACATTGTTTTGTTAAAGAAGACAAAGATCCAAAAAGAAAGAACTGTAGTGACATATTAGACTCTTGAACATGCATGCATCCTTTACTGTTCAGTGAGTCTTCAGGATGACTGCTTGGAAATACAAGGCCTTGTTTTCAACTAGTGGGAGTCAGCTCAGCTCCATTAAGCATTGATCTATGAGGCAAGGTGGCCTGTGAGTGTCAGTCTAGTATATATGCAACACTGAGGGTCTTTGGAAAGGAAATTCAGTGTAGCCACAAAAATGGTCTCTTTTTATGAGCTGATATCAGACATATGAGAAGGACTAACCTTCCCCATCATTAAGAATCGAAATTAAAACTGAATCATACTTCCCAAATAATTAGCTACCTAAAAAACACACCAAATCTTATGTTACTGTGAAGTAGAAGAGTGATATGCAAACACACGACATACTCAGTAATTCTAGGGAGATTCCCTAATGCAGAAAGTAGTCCCTAATCTTTCAAACACTGTCTTTCAAATATAAAATCAGCCAGTTGCTCAAATATCTACCTATGCATCTGTAGAAGTGAGATGGCAAAGAACAAAGAAGCAGTTTTATCCAGCATCTCAAGAGAGAAAGAAGGGGACTATATAAAGGAAAACTTCCTTTCCCTTTCTTCAAGGGCACTGGGCTGATTTTTCCAGAAAAACACAGCCAACTTGTTTATTTGGTCCTTCCTCATTGTACTAGTCACAAATCTTACAAACACAGTCTTAATCAAACAGCTCTTACTATTGCAGAGGTGCAGAGATGTATAATTCAGGTGTAGAGCAGGCGAGAGTTGAAACTTCTAGTGCAAAATAAGGCATTTAGTTTGCATGTGAAAGAGGTGAATAGCTTTTTGTCTTCTCCTTTTCCTTGTTGTCTTCAAGTTACTGAAAACCCAGATTCTTAATCTAAAGCTCATCCAGCCACAGATTGTTATAATTAGGGCCTTGAAATGGCTTAGAGAATAGGTACATGATCTGAAGCCAGATCATGACATGGCAGAAATTGCTGTAGCTTTTGAGTCCAAGGAAACAGTGGTTATGAGAGAACAATTTAATAACTGAAAGAACAACTAATTGTGGAGGCCAGTCCATTGTAAGGGACAGGGTGACCTCAGTTTTGTCTCCCTACACAGTCCTTGAACTCTCTTGCTGAGGTAAAACTAAACTTTCAAATTCTTAAGTAGAAACCTCATAAGCCCTTTAACAAAATAGTTTAGTGGTAGGAGTCTCAGGGCTGGTATAGTAAGCTGTTTCACATCCTCCACATAGAAACCACCTCTCTGTAACTTTTTATACCTTGGCTGGCAGTCTGTTAAGCAGAAAGCTATTAAAACTCTCTTTTTTTTGCAGGTGAAAGCAAGTACCTGGTGGAGATTGGACAGGAACAACAAAAAGAATTGCTGCCAAGTGAAACATATAATTTCAGAAGTTTAAATAAGAAAATAGGGGAAAAAATAGGCACTAAAAAAGCACTAATTAGACTTGCATGTGCAAGCTTAGTTACACTCCTTGTGAAATTAGATATTCTGTTAGCAGACACACTTTCACTGTGAAAGTATATAATGAGTTATCACTCTTAAAAAACCTCAAGACTGTATTTAATCTAGTGCATCTGAGCATGATTTAAAGGAACGAGTTATGAACAGAGTGGGTGGCTGCATGTGGGAAGTGAATGAAAGTATTTGGCAGTGAGGAGTTAACGAATACTGGTGGGTATTGCTATTTTTGTTTAACGCACGTGAACTGAGGTTGCTGTTAGTCGTAATACAATCTTCAACTAATCAGTTGCTTAATCTTTAACCATTACAGGTTATTAGAAAAGGTATCTGCTCAATCTCAGAACTAGTTCAATTAAGTTACCTAGAAAATTAAATACAAGCTGGCTTTTCTAGTTAACTCCTTCACCGTACAAAGTGTTTCACATTATAAATATTTGTTGTGAATCTTCTCCCTGGAGAAATAAATGGGTACCTATCAGTAATAAAAGAAAGATTTAATACACACAAAATCTTGTATTTCTACTCTGTTTTACTGCCAAAAGTATAGAAAAATGTAACTCCCAGTTTCATTGTGTGATGAAAAACATCCTCAATTGACCATTTCTTCTACAGTTTACCTGTGGGAATGCAGCCTGGCTTTTTCAGTTCAAACTTGACTGTTCAGCTGTGCGGTGAATGATGCAAATGAAGCTTCCTGTGCAGATAAGCCTTTGTTATAAGCCGCTACTTTTTTTTTTTTTAAATCAATTTTGTGGTTATATAGCTAAGGTAAAATCAGGAGATCTAACAGTAATAATTTCAAAATCACTACCCATTATTTCAGTTCAACCAGCTCCAGGATGCTTCAAGGTTCCCAAATGTACACAGGACCTAACTTTTGCAACAACAGAGCATACTTCAAGGTCAGAGTCTGGGGAGGATCACCACTCATATCAAGTGATCAATAGGGGTAGCTCAGAGGTTCATGAAATTCTCCAGTCAGAAACTTGCTAGGGTATTTTACATTTCTGCACAATTCCCCTGGTGCGACACACCACATCTGGCATCACTGGAGCATGGTAATTCCTGTTTAAAGTGCTCTAGGGTTTGCCAGCACATGGCTGTGAAGTGGCCCAGACATCCCTGTTTTCTTTAGTCTCTCAGTGTCTCCTGGCACACTGGTTGTGCTGTGCAAATACCTCTGAAACATACTACCTGTTGCCTAGAAAACCAGAATTTACCACACATCTCTTGGTCCCAGACCACCAATTAGTTGATCAGTAGCTACTTGGGATTCTCCCTGGATATTTGCAATCCACTTCTGTGTGGTGAAGATGGCTCTCTCCTTCTTGCAAACCATTGCTGTAGTACTGGACTCCAGTTATATTACAGATTCAAAATCTCTCTGACTTTATCCAGGAATCCATCTACCAAGAGCCTCCACTGAAGAATGATACATATACATGATCTAGCAGCTTGGGAGGCTCCTTAGGAGGCACATAGTTGCTGCAAGAACAGCTATGAGCTCTTTTCTCACTCTCCTGCTTTTTAACAGGTAATGTTTTACCTAAATCTCTTGGAAAAACAGTTAAAAAGCAAAAAGTCGAGTGAAGCATTTTCTTTAACATCTATTTTGAGAACAAAACTAGAAATTAGTGCTGGTACTGCGGGAGTTACAGAATTTCTCCTGGGAAAGTATGGGAGTTTCTGTTCTTCTCCTTCAGCCCAGTGGGTCTTTCTGCCAGTATCTGCCTTGGGGGCTGTAGGGTAGGAACACATCAACACTAGTGTGGCTGTAGAGTCGAAGAGTAGAAGTCCTCTTTCTCAAATGACACAGCCAGAGCACAAACAGTACTTTCGGCTGGTACTTGCCTGTTATTCCAGACATCCATTTCTCTCACGCTGACAAGGCAGTAGGATAAAACTGCTCTTCCCACAGATGATGAAGCACTCACTGAGAATCTCTTGTAGGTGCCTTGGCTGTTTTTCCACAACTCTGACTGTGTGGAGGACTGAGAAACAGGAACCCATTTGCATAAACTACCTTTTACAAAGGCTTAGATTGCTTTCTCTCTGTTGTATCTAACCCCCAAAACTACAAAAATATGGCAGTTTAACACTTAAAGCGTGTGAATGAGTGTGAATTACCAGGGACCAAGATTCTGAAAGGAGACAAGCCACTTTGCCTGCTCTGTCTTTCTGTCACACCATACTATTTAAAGCATCTTACTTGCATATCAAAAGGGCCTATGAGTCACGACAGTACTTCTGAATCACAAAAACAATCTTGCCTGTGCCATGGATGAAAAAATAGCTTAGCTGTGAATGCTAGCAGGTGGCAGATAATTAGATGCATGTGTGTATGTGGGTAGATGTCCAAAACTGAACTTTTACATTCCCAAGCAGAAGCCTACTACTTGTGAGTTGCAACTGGCATGGTGGACAGTTGTAAGTGTTGATAACACCTCTAAACACAGGTGGCACATCCTGAATCCTTCAGTTGATGAAGGGAGGACACACCACTTAAGAGGCTGATCACATGTCCTGCTTCTGCACACAGACTATTCAGGTTGGGAAAGCTGGGGCCTGGAAAAGAGCAGGTACAGAAACATCTGGGAAGTGGAGGAAGATCCTGGAGATCAGAGATGTGAGTGAAGATGAGTGCCAGGGGATGCCCAGCACCCTTAGCCAGTAACACCCAAGAGAGGTAACTGCCACCAGCAGTACAGCAGGAGCATGCATGACTGGATGATCCAGCCATACTGGATCAGCAGTGATCTCTCTGCTGGGGATGGAGGTTGACAACTTGGAAGCCTAATGCTGGGGGAAGCAAGGGAGTGAGTGTGTGAAGAAACCTTAATCCCATTGGTTCTTAAACAAACCTCAGTACCCAGATCCTTGATGAGCTGTCATTCAATCTGCCTCATCTCTGACAGCTTGACAGGTTGCTTCATATGTTTTTTAACTGATCCTGAAAGCACTTCAGACCTGACATTCACTGATGTGTGCCAGCTGATGCACACAGATGCTTTGGAGTGGCAATCCCACTGTTCTTTTCCACGAGCACTGAAAGAAGTTATGAAAAAAAAAAAATTGCAGATATCAATTACCCCAGTGCTTTTGATTGCTTTTTTTTCCCCTGGAAATAATAATTTCTGCTGTAGTGAAGTGGTAAAATAAAAAAAAAAAAAAAAAAAAAGAAAGAAAAGAAAGAAAAGAAAGAAATTCTGTTTTCAAAATATTTCCAGTGCAGCAAAAAATTCACACTGAATGTTTAGCAGATCTGTTTTATCAGATAAAACACAAGACAGGGTACCATGCACAGTCTGCTAGTGACCACCACACCAACTCATACAAGAAAGCAGACAGATCTCTAGGCATACTGTAAATGTGGAAATACCTTATGGTGTGTCTCATTAGAATTGCACAAATACTACTTGCTCTTAGATACAGCTTGACTCTACGCTATTTTTACCAGCCATCAGGAAGAAAATACGAAATTGTCATTGGTAAAATTTGCAAAAGACACGAAGGTAGGGAGAATAGTAAATAATAGAGAGTTCAGTTTTCTGATCTGGACAGCTTAACTGCCTTGTCTCAACCAAATAGTATGTGATTCATGTAAAGGGTACGCTTAGGAACACTGTGAAATACTTTGAAATACTTTAAGTGTGGCAGAGCACTGGAGCAGGCTGCCCAGAGAGGTTGTGGACTCTCCTTGTCTGGAGATATTCAAAACCCACCTGGATGCGTTCCTGTGCAACTTGCTGTAGGTGAACCTGCTTTGACAGGGGGGTTGGACTAGGTGATCTCCAGAGGTCCCTTCCAACCCCAGCCATTCTGTGATTCTGTGAATAAAGAATGTAGAGTGTATTTATTGAGCAGCTAACCGTGCCATAGGATTGACCGTGATTGATAATCAAGCAAATATGACTTCTCAGTGCAGCAGCCCAAGCAAAACAGCAAATATGCTGGTTTCAGATGTGTAAATTGGGGCATTATATAAACTCTGCATTTGGCATAAGCATGATTGCTTCTGGCATATCATGTCCAGTTCTCAGTGTCCATGAAAGATACTGAAATTAGACAGGATCCAGAAAAGAGCCATAAGGAACAGTTAAGGCTGGGAAAACAAGCTATACTTTGAAAGACAAAAAGCACAGTCTATGTAGGGCAGCTTTCATAAGAGTTTTTTCTACTCAATATATATCTGGAAATCCAAGGTAAACAAATTCAAATCATAAATAAGGTGCCTTTCTTCCTTTTTTGCCAGGAAAGATAATTATCAATAAAAGTTATTTGTCATATCTTATTAAAGACCATAATGATTTTTCCATTACTAGCAAATTATGTATCAAGATATTCCTAGAGATATACCCAAACATGCATAACCTCAGACATTGCCAATGGTGCATATTGCACAGATAATCAGACTACAGGATCGTAATTGTCCTTTCTTCTTTGTATAAATTTAGCTGCATGTGTGGGTGAAGGGAACAGCCATGGAACACATCACAGTTTCACAATCTCGAGTATACTGTTTCAGATTAAATTTTGAAAGAAAAAGGAAATCTCTTAATATGAAATGTGAAAAACTAAAAAGCACATTTTTTTAAAAAAAATAGGAATTTTACTTAAAATTTTAAGGAAGTTTGAAAAAAATATTGTACAAACCATAGCAATCTTTGAACGCTGCAAGACAACAAACACATCTGAAAACAAACCTGAATCTGATAGTATTCATATGCAGCAGAAAGACTGCAGCATAAAAAAAGCAGAACTGGAAAAGAGCTGTTAGTTATGATGCTAGTCAATAAATTGAGATAAAGAAATAAACAATGATAAGCACGATGAAACAAAAACCTTGGACTACACTTGGCTGAAAAGGGAAACTCATCCAATGCATTTTAACACTAATACATGGTCTCTACAACATGTCTCCATGTCATAGTGTTCCGCTTTGTGGCAGTACGCTGTCTTTACTCCAGCTTTACTGGAGTAAAGCTCCAGTCAGTATAGTTTCTCCACAGCTTTTGCAGGTCTATTTCCAGCAGAACAATCTCGCCTTGGCATTGGTTTTGGGAGAAGCCCTGTGATGCTTTTTTGAATTCTGTCAGGATTCCCTTCTGGAGGTGTCAACAACAGCATGGGGTGCACAACTGTGTTTCCCAGATGTCAACTTGACATTCAAGAGAAACAGCACGCTATAAAATTGTAAACACTGTTATTACCTTTGAAAAAAAAAAAGAAAAAAAAAAAGACTGGTATCTTCAGAAGAAGATAGATACTTAGAATCACCGAATGGGTTTGGGTTTTTTTATT
>NW_009623788.1:19804-30156 GCF_000690535.1 Cariama cristata
CCCCTTCCCCTAGGTCAGGTTGCTCAAAGCCCCATCCACCCTGGCCTTGAACACTTCCAATCACTGCGCATCCACACCTTCTCTGGGCAACCTGTTCCAGTGCCTCATCATCCTCACCATGAAGACTTTCTTATGTCCAGTCTCAATCCACCCTCTTTCAGTTTAAAACCATTACCCCTTATCCTATCACTGAAGGCCCTGGTAAAAGTCTTTTTTTGTCTTTCCTATAAGAAATAATTGTACAAGATACATATAAGAAAGAATACATATTGAAAGGTCACAAAAGCCTCCTTTGGAGCCTTCTCTTCTCCAGTTTGGACACTGCCAACTCTCTCAACCTTTCTTCATAGGAGAGGTGCTCCAGCCCTCTGATCATTTTTGTGGCCTTCCTCTGGATCTGCTTTGACCAGTCCATGTCTTTCTTGTGCTGGGGACCCCAGAACTGCATGCAGTACTCCAGGTAGGTCTCACAAGAGTGGACTATGGGGGGAAAATCACCTCCCTCGACCTCTGTATTAGTTGGATTCCAGAGTAAAAGCTCACGCACACAGGGTTCATTAAAAAGCAAAGTGTTACAGCGCTTATTGCAAGCAGATTACATACATACCGACCTCACGACGGATATCAAGGCTAGGTTCAGTGTACAGTTCCCCAGTGGTGTCATTCTGGGGTGCTGGAAGATTGGCAGGCAGAAGGCATAACGGGCATCCCCATGGAGGCAACGTGGTCCTCACTGTTGTATCTGCCCTCCCTGAGCCCCTGCTCAGTATTTATCCATGCTGGGACTCACAATCATTCTGGCATGTGTGGCCAGTTTGTGCTGCAAGGATTGCTACGCCCTGCTCTTAGAGCCATCTATTCACCACATACCGTACTGGTGTACAGGGGGGTGTACAGGGGAGTTCACCATGTTTACAGGGTGGTGTACGGGGCAGGGATGTGTACATGACTGTGGGCTGTGGTTAACCGGTCATCCTTGTCTTAGCGTAATCAGTCACATTGTTTGATAAACAGTCCTTGTTAGTTTTTCTTCCGCACTGTTCCAGTGTTGTAGTCATGCGTCCCCCCTACTCGCTCCCCACCAGGTGCACCCTGTCCTTCAGTGTTTCGTTACGGACCATAAATTTCTCATATACTATTATAACCTCCTGGCCGTACTTCTTTTTATGGAGCCCAGCATACAAGTGGCTTTCAGGGCTGCAAGCACACATTGCAGATTCTAATTTTTTATCTACTGGTATCCCCAAGCGCTTGTCTGCAGTGCTGCCCTCAATCCATTCATCACCCAACCTCTACTCATGCTGCTGATTGCCCGAACCTGAGTGCAAGACTTTGCACTTGGCTTTGTTGAACTTCATGGAGTTCATGAACTTCACATCGGTTCATTCCTCAAGTCTGTCAAGGTCCCACTGGATAACATTCCTTCCCTTAAGCACATCAACTGCACCACTCAGCTTGGTGTCAACTGCAAACTTGCTGAGGATGCACTCCGTCTTACTGTTTATGTCATTAATAGAGATATTGAACAGTACTGGTCCCAACATAGACTCCTGAGTGACACCACTTGTTACTGATCTCCATTCGGACATTGAGGCATTGATTGCAATTCTTTGGATACAGTCATCCACCCAGTTCCTTAGGCATCTAATAGTCCATCCATCAAACACATATCTCTCTAGTTTAGCAACAAGGATGTTGTGTGGGACAGTGTCCTTAATGGCTTAAGGATCCCACTTTACTTACCGGTGTGATTCAAAGGCATAGAGGTCTGATTTGATCCTGTCTGTTGTGGTTCTAGGACTGTATACCCAAGCTGTGTTTACCAGCAATGGAGTTCATGCTAGTTGCTGGTCTTTAGTGTGCACCATGTATCCACAGGTGACAAGTGATTCCCAGACGAATATGCCTATAGCTGATAAGTCAAACCAGATTTCTGTAGAAACATCCCAGACTGCCTAGTCTTTACTAACAGAAATCTGTGCACGTGTAAAGAGCAAACTATTGAAGGACCATGGAGATATACTGTGGGCAGGGACCTCTATGTGGCTTCCTGCATGCAATGTCATCATGGATTCCCTCTGACCAAGAGGGAAACCATGCCAAGAACACAAGTGGTGCACACTACATGACTCTAAATGTAGACATAAGACAAATCTGCATCCCTCAAAAAAAAAAATCCCATCTAGGAACTTTGCATGTCCAGCACAGTAAATAGCTAACATAAACACATTTACTGTGTGCCAATATGGCACATGCATGTAGTAGTTTGAAGTTATACCACTGAGTGCCTGAGAGTCAACAAGCAAGATAAAAGAGTAATTTTATGAGGAAGATTCACACTACTGAAAATACAAGCAAAAGGTAGACAACAAAGACTCAGGAAATGTATACAGGAAAGATTAAGGCCCATTGACATCTGTTCTTTTGCGGCTTTAAGAAATCATATTTTTTTGACATGTCCACATGGTCCCTACAGAAGATACGAACCTATACTCTAGGTTATAGGGTTTCTTAACCAGTATCCCATGAAAGCCTGTTAGGAAAGGGGTGAGGTTGGGAAGTGTTTGTGAAACAATAAAGTGATGAAAATGCCACTTTTTCCCACTTGTACTTATATGCCTTTTTGGGAGGTAAGGGGGCTTTTATCAATTTCTCAGATTGATCTTGGGTAAATAATACTGACATGCACATCTGCATAATGGTTATAATTGATGAGTTTGTTCCTTTCTTCTCTCCCTTCCTCCTTCCCTCCCTTCTCTCTTCTTCTTCTCCGAGAGGAACTATTGGGAATTTGGAAATGTTGTATATCTCAAACAAGAGACTGCTGCTTTTAGATGATTTAGAAACCCTGTTTTGGATGGAAAGAAGAAACTTTCTGTCAATAGGTCATAGAAGTAAATTACTTTTCAATTCCAAAGCTGGTAATCCATAAAACTATGTACCTGTGAATAAATAAATTAGTTAATTCAGTTTGCACACATCACTATTACTACTGGAATTCATTAAGTGTTTGAATTTTTTTATAATTCTCACAGTACATGTATTTATGTTTTAATATCTTCTGGAATAATGTAATGAAACAATAAAACTATGATATTATTTTTATATTTCTAGTAGACTTCCTCCAACCTGATCACAAAAACTTTCACAATATTTTCACTACTTGGCTGAACACTAGCACACATGAAGAGGTCCTTTGTACAGCTTAGAAATGCAACTGCTGGTTAATACATTGCAATTATTAAGCTATTTTACAGGAGCAGATTTGGATGCATGCATTATTAATTACATTTGTAAGTTAGATTGCTTGTCATGGTTCAGAGTCCACAAATCACTCAAGAAGAAAATTAATTCCAGCATAAGTGGAAGCACATCGGACAACTGAGCTCATCAGGTTTATCAGTCACTGTTGTCAGGCAAGGCTAGAGGAGGAAGAAGTAATCATTTGCTCCTCTTTAAAGCAGGAAAAGTGTTCATATGTGGACAGCATTAATGAGGAAATCAATAGTAACTGCTCACTTCAATTCCTTATGACTATTTTTGTCTACATGTCTTAAGGGTTTTATCTTCCACTAGCAAAGTTAGATAAACATCTAGCCACTGATAATATGTTGAAGTATATTATTTGGTTTTATGGGTTTTGAGCATGAAAACAAGACTAGCAAAACAGTTTTTAAAAACAGTTAAGTACGGTGGTTTATAATGATACCATGACTAGAAATCAACTGGTCCTGTTCTGTGTGTTGCATTCATCATGTAATGTAATTCCGCTGATAAAGTTCTCTCAGTGAAAGGGTTCAGGCAACCAGGACACCAAGTCCTGGACAATTTTTTTCCCCGTAAACCTCTGTTAACAACAGCAGACACACAAATTCTGTTCTATTCTCTCTCAGCACAATCAGACATAAAGTCTAGCAAGTGTATTGATTCATCCGTTGTTACAAATATCTGAAATCAAATGAATTTTGGTATAAAAGTTGGTTTGATTCTAAATGAAAGAAGTAAAGATGTGCTGTGTTTAAGTATCTATAGGAACTGTGTGTAATCATAGAATTGTCACCATAGAAATATTAAGTTTGAAATAGGTAACTATTAGTGTGCGATGTTTTAGTATCTATAGAGTTAAATGTTTTGAAATAAGTAACCATAGGATTGTTAAGTTTGGAATAGGTAACCATAGGTAACTCACCAGGTAGTTACTGGATTTTTCTAAGTTTTGTTTTAAGAAACTAAAGAAACCATCATGGATCCTAGTTAAACACAAGGGGCACCAGTTATGCCACTTGGCAATCCCCTTACCCTTTCCCATCTTGATTTGAATATCAAGGATTCCAATCAGTAAGGTTAAGTAGGTTTGACCAATGATTATAGTAAGATTGGAATATTAATGAGATTGTGTAATGAGTAAAACCAATCAATGTAAAGATTAAATTTAAGAGTGAACATAGTATGCATTTTTATGTACAAGAACTTATCTAACAATGCCAAGAAAAAGTGTATAAAAACTGTTGGAATTTGATGCTAAGGTGGACTTGATAGGCGGAGCTATCACCCATGTCCCCAGCTCTGCAATAAAGGAGTGCCTGCTTCTTAATACTACATTGGTGTTAGGAGGTTTTATTCCCAATTTCAGTAAATCTGTGTGTCTTGTGGAAACTGAAAACAAGTTTGCCAACAAAATCTTTTGGTGTATTTCACTCATTCATGCTTGTACTTCTAGTGAGATGAGTTTTACTGATATTTGTGTAGTAGTGCCTGGCTCTTCTTAAGAACTTCTCTGGCTTAGTTACTCCAGTTTCTGTTAGGAACAAGCCTTAGTAGTAAAACAGAAAATCTTTATCAGTGTTAAAACTAACACCAGCCAATATGCACTTCAGGTAATTATGTATCAGTGAACAAGTAGGAAATACTATGTTTAAATTCTAATGATGGGATATTTTATGACAGTACTGTGCCAGCATTGGTACCTTTTGGAGGTGGACAGCATCAGAAGGTAACTCTAGCTTCCCTTGGAGGTGTCTGAGCCTTGCCTTCCCAAGCCTTTGTAGACTTGGGAACCAGAGGCTGAAAGCTCTGTCTGGGACCTGCAGAGTGAATGCCCATGGTGGTAAATGAAATGAAGCTTGTAATTGCTTCTTCTTCTTTTCGGGAGGGGTAAGTTTCAGTTTTAGATGGAGTTGGAAAAATAAAGTATTGTAAACAGATATTAATGACATAAAAGTTTCAGGGAAAATGCAGTCCTTGAAGTAGCCTATGCTGGATTAACCCTAGTTCCTAACTTAATTTCACACTTGAGAGTAGATATTTATCATGCTTCACTTTTGTCATGGTTTAACACCATCCAGCAACTAAGTACCACGCAGCCCCTCAGTCACTCCTGTCCTGGTTTCGCTGAAACAGAACTATTTCTGCTTTCAGTAGATTTTATTTTCTTTTCTTCAGTTAAGTTTTCTTAGTAACTGCCCTGTCTGGAGCTGACTACAGGTTTCAGACAGTGCCTGCTGCCAGAGTTGATGGCAGTTCATGTCTGTAGTTGTTGCTGGGGCAGGAGCGGTACCGTTATGCAGAAAGGCCCACGGGTGTGTGTGTGTTCCCCGTGGGCTCTCTTGGGCTCCGCTGGGCTCCTCCTGGGGGGAAGGCAGAGGAGCAGTCGCACCTCCAGAAGCTGCAGAGGGGACAGGTGACTCAGGCCTGACCAATGCAGTATTCCATCCCACCCACGGGAATACTCAGTATAAAGCTCAGGGATCACGGGGGTCAGCCCTCTCCTTCCCTCACGGCCGGCATCCCGGTGGGACCCTGCTCGCTCCCCTCCCTCCGACCCTGACCATGCACCCCTCAATCCGGTTCCTGCCTGTGGTGCAGTCGAGTTCTGGGATGTCCAGATGTCCGCCCTGCCCTGAGAGCACTGCGAGCTGCTGTGGTGTGGCACATGGTCCTGCGGTCATCATCGAGGAGGGCAATATCGGTTTTGTATGTTTCTATTTCTATTATTAGTAATGTTAATTTTAATTTTATACTTTTTTTCACTGTTATTGCTTTATTAAAATTTGTTTTAAGTTTCCAACCCATCAGTCTCTCTCCCTTTTCTCCTCTCCTTCCCTCTCTGGGAAAGGCCGGGGTTAACAGAGAGCATCTGCCACCCACTGTAAGTGCCAGCCCAGCCTTAAATGGTGACAACTCCTGCCCCCACCCCCCGGTGGGATGGGGAGGAGAATCAGGAAAAGGTAAAACCTATGGGTTGATATAAGAACAGTTCAATAATTGAAATAAAGTAAAAAATAACAGTAACAGTAATAGTAACAGTAACAGTAATGAAAAGGGAGATAACAAAGAGAGAGAGAGAGCAGTAAAACCCAAGAAAACCAAGTGACGCCCAATACAATTGCTCACCACCCACTGACCAGTGCCCAGCCCAGCCCCGAGCAGAGATCGGCCCCTCCCAGACAACTCCCCCAGTTTATATACTGGGCATGATGGTCTATGGTGTGGAATATCCCTTTGGCTGGTTCGGGTCAGCTGTCCTGGCTGTGCTCCCTCCCAGCTTCTTGTGCACCTGCTTGCTGGCAGAGCATGGGAAACTAAAAAGTCCCTGACTCAGAGTAAGCACTACTTAGCAACAACTAAAACATCAGTGTGTTATAAACATTACTCTCATACTAAATCCAAAAAACACAGCACTGTACCAGCTACTAGGAAGAAAATTAATTCTATCCCAGTTGAAACTAGGACAACTTTCTTTTTCTGAATAGTCCCAGTATTTGCTGCATAGTCAGCTCTTTCTTCTACAGACAAAAATGACTCAAGAGCAGATAAATCAATTATATCTTTTCTCTCCATTGACTTACTTGCTATGTTACAAATTATATACAAGGTACATTTTGACCATAAAATGCAATAAGAGCATTCACTTCTGTATCAGAATGATAATTATTGTACCCTGATGCTCAGGCTCTGCAGGCACTTACCTCAGCAAATCCCGACATGGGACCTTCTGTTTGATGGTGTGTACCCCATCAACTATTTTTTGAAAGTGAGGGAGAGAAATAAGTTCCTTTTTCTTATGTTTCTCAGCTGTTGTAGGATCAACTTAGGCGCCCTGAAACTTTGAAACAAGTAATTGAATCCTTGCTTTGTATAGTGTACCAAGTGAAAAAAAAACGATCAGAAAGTGAAAGTGTTAATGAGAATGAAGACACTCTAATCCTGCTAAAATCTGTCCCTGTGCTCCTAGAACTACATCGACTGATTATACTTGTAGTCCTGAAGTTATTTGCCTTCAGGACTCAACCTAAAGACTCATTTCTGTAACTGACTAGAAGACAATGATGTAGAAGACAAAGAAAGTCTGAAAAGTTACTGAATGGTGAGACAGACTTTTCTTTTTAATAGCAGTAGATCAAAGTCCAGTGATCACGTACTTTAATGTAAATGTGTTAATCCAGGTATGACGATTTCAAGGAATTTCTAAAGCAAAGATTTATTTTAAAATGCTGTTTGAACAAAACATTGTGTAATTTGTAAGAAGCTAAGTCTCTCTTTCCAGACCCTCAACCATTTTGAAAAAAAGAGAAGATATTTCATTCATTATTTAAGTTCATTAGTATGTAGTAAGCACTTCAGAGCATTACACTTCTGTCCAAGGAGGTAAAGTGCCTAGCCCAGCGTATCCCAGCAAAACTAAACACACATCAGTGTAATCCTCTTACAACATCTTGGAAGAATGACTGAGCTTCTAACAGCTGGCAAAGGTCTCATCTTGAGTCATGTCAATATCTAGGGCATGCATGTGCAACTGTTGCAGATTAATAACCAAAAACAGTCCAGGAGGAGGGAACAGTGTTAACCATTCTTCCACCAGCCCTCTTCAGGAGTTCCCATGCTCTCCCAAATGACAGCTGGAAAAAGCAGGAGAGACCTCCAGTTCTTTTAACAGTGAAATTATAAAACTTCAGAGTGTTTGGAACCCCCTTACAGCAATAAATTTATCATTAATAGTGTTTGTTATTGACATTTCTCCCTAAAAGTGCTACAGGAAGAAACTGTCAGTGGTTTTAGTTTTCTTCTCATGCATAAGTACTGCCTAGATTAAATCTCACTGAAATCAAATCATTGGAGTAGGTATCACCCTTTATGTGAGGCAGCTGGAGGAACCCCCCAAGATTTTTAGTGGTAAACCAGGGCTGAAGCAGTGTCAGATTCTCAGGAGCAGCCCACGTCCCTACCAAATGCAACCAAAGGGTTTCTCAGGATCAGTGAGCTATGCTGAATACTATTTTGGACAGCAGTGTACGTGTATCTGGGTAGCAGCCGCCACAACAGCTCAGGATTTGAAGCCAAAAGCTGTACGTAGTCTAATTGGATGGAGCTAGGTGAAGCACACAGATACCGAGGGCAGCATGCTGGAGAGGACAGCATACAGTAGGACCCAGCTACCTTGGAAAATCAGGCTAGCAGCTGCTGCCACTAGGGCAGAGACAAGTTGTACGGAGCAGCAGCTATTGCTGGGGAAAGTTGTTTTCACTCATCTGTTCACAGGAGGAATAAGTGAGCTTACCTCTGCAGGGCTTGGTCTCTGTTCACGCTATTTCTCAGCTCTACTCCCTCTACCTTTTGTTATTCAGTGGCAAAACCAACCTCTCTCTCACTCCTTATCCTTCATACAGAAAAAGACGATTTTACTTGCCCGGGGTCTCAGCTTGAAACCCAGCCTCACTTCAGCTGCAGCCTTAATAAACCCAGAAGTATCACCCTGAGAAACACCTTTGTGGGAGGGCTTTCGCAAGTGCTAAAGTAAAAGACTTTTTGCAATATTTTTGAAAATTTATTACTCTGCTGTTTAAGGAGGCAGGAAGTATTACAGTGTTGTAAGCAAACTGAATTGCATGAAACATTCTCATGCCAGTTTCTTGTCCAAACTACGTGAACCTGCAAGACCAATGTGTGTTTTGTTTTGCTTGCTAGCTTCTCATGTCAAAGAGATTAGAAATACGATTAAAAACTGCCATGTGTCTTAACTAATCCATTTTATCCATTTTATCTTTTATCATTGAGAGTATTCTTAAACTACAAGACCCCTCACAAGAAATTACCAATACCATTCATGTAAGAGTTACTATCACATATCCAATTTATTTTGGCCACTCTTTATGGGTTGACTAAGCTGATAGCAAAGTCCAAGTAAGCTCATTCAGCTGGCATCAGTAAGTCCACTCTTTTTTAAACGTCCTTCATAGCAACCTAAAACATTCTTATGCAAAGAAGGCAAGCTAAAGATTGATGATTTGCCCATAGCAGACCAAAATTAAATTAATTCTGTGCTTTCCCACTGTGTCTTTCTCTCCTCCCATTGCTGATCTGGAGAGCTTGTAGGAAAGATAATCTGCTATGCATTTGTATAGTGTCAGCACGGTGGGAAGTGCAAAGGTCTCTTAATGATAAACCATGTAACGACAAAGTTCGCAATCCAGCTTTGAGAATGACAGTGTAAGTGCCCTTGGTGCCAAGTTCATTTATCACTTGACAACCTGATGAAGAAAGGTGTCTTCAAACAGGAATTAAGGGGACGCTCATGGTGTTATCCTTGATGTACATCGTTCTAGCTCCATGAAGTCTTATCCCAATATTGTCAATGTCAATCCTCTTAGCATGTGTTAATGATGTTCTTCGATTTAGGTTGCTCATGCAGAATATGGTCCTGGAAATGCAGTTCTCTGGGTTAAAAAAAATTAATTTTTCTCTGCCTTTCGTTTTCCTGGGGCTGCTTTCTCTTTTTTCTGTAGTTCATCTCTACTGAATGAGGCATTTGGCTGCCTATCTCTGGTAGTTCTGGTACCTCAGCTGGCATCTATTTTCTACCCCTATACCCTACTAACATGCAGTACAGGGGCCAAGGACTGAGGTGGCAGTCTGAGAGTTTGATCTTAAAGCACTGAGCACAACAGCAGCGGTGAAACAAAGCAGTAACTACCACCTCAAAATACACGTTTAGGGTTTATAATACTTTAAAATTAGGCCTGTTCTTCTGAAAATGTCCAATAAATTTCCTTGTGCTCCAGGCACAGAACAACAGGTTACCAGCTGCTGGCAGCTCATGGCAGACCAAGCTTACAAAACCAACCTTTTGTAAATGAAACTTTTGAAAGTGGTTACAACCTTCAGGTTGGTTGCAAAAGTTAGTTACCAGACACTCGTGAACTATTGCCAGACAGCTTGTCGGATCTCTCACCACTTCCTAGGAAGTAATCAGGACCCCAACACCCACCGGGCATTGCCCAAGTTTTTGCGCCTCTTACACGGCGGAGGACCCGTCCCTGCGCAGGGAGGAGGGGGAGAAAGGTCAGGCAGTGAAG
>NW_009623789.1:0-6667 GCF_000690535.1 Cariama cristata
AGGTCATTGGATTAACATGATCAGCTGAAAAACTAGATTGCAGCTCTGTCAGGGGCAAATGGGTTTTAGGGGACAGCTGAGCTGAATTAACAATCCCAATAAAAAGGCTCTGGGAATTATAAACCTGTAGAAAGCTTTGAGATGTCAGTGCTAGAAGATAGTTCTGGTGAGGGAAGCTATGAAATCTCTGAAACTCAAAACAGAGTGACTCAATGCAAAGTGAGTCAGTTAAGGCTTGAGAAAGAAGCTGAAGCTAGTAGTTCTAAGACTGTTCCTGATCATGTAGGGCTTAAAGTGTATGTGTGGAACCATTACAGCTTGAGCCTAGATACTAATGGTAAGTGTTTTTCAGGTTTTAGCCAACTACCCAAACCCTCATAACTTGTTCTCTTGCTCATGTTATATTCTGAGCTAAGGTTAGTAATGACATGGACTCAAAATCAGTTCTACAGTACATAGGGATTCTCCCTAAACCAGACGTTTAATTTGCTGTTTTGGTATGTATAGACAAAACTATATGAAGTTATTAAAGAAAAAAGGAGAATCTTTCCCAGTTTCTCTGTGAAAGGTCGACTGTCTGTTTTCAGCTTTGTATGCAGTCTATGGGAAATAAATTATGTCAGTACTTGAACATGCCAAGAGTTTGCTGATATATTGTGTGCTTCACTCTCAATTATCCATGGGCTATTTATCTAGGTTGCAGACTAACTATGTTGTGGATGCAGGACAATGGAGCTGGCTCTCTGCACAGCTGGTTGGTTTTGGCTTGGATTAACTCAGGTGCAGTTGAAGCATTTACTCAGCTTTGATGTGCTACAGACCCATAACTCCTGTAAACCTGACCTGGCTACATACAGACTTGGTGGGGGTGTCTGTCTTATTCCCGTTACCTTCTGTGGAGTGCCAGTTCTCGTCTGAGGGGCTTGGGTCAAATTTGGCTTTGTAATGCCCATTCAGAGCTAACACTACTGGACCAAAGGTGGTTTTGCAAAACCTTACAGCCTCAAGTTTTGCAAGGGTCTTGTCGGAGTGAACTCAGTACCATGGAACTCAGTACCATGATAGTACTCAGAGCAAATCTGATGTTGTATTGTCTGAGTTAAGAAGCCTCTTCAAGTCAGTAGTACTGGAGAGTGGAGTACACAAGTACCAGGTGAATAGTCTGAGTAGGCCTAGTCTTGTTCAGAGCCATCAGGATGTCTCCTATTAATGCTTCTGAAGTGGCATGATGTGGGATGATCCCAGACCCTGCTTCTGTGACAGAACAGTTTTGTAGGCCTAACTGCTAGCAGGGCTACAGAACAAAGTCCTTATTTAATGCAAAATGCTAGAGCTGCTGTATAAATTAGCATGACTCACTTCAGCTTGTCTTGAGATAGTCTGCTTGGCTACCCCTCATTTTTTATTGTTCTCTGCTGGTTTTCTGGTTGCATAAGGCAAGTAAGTTTGCTATATCAGCAAAACTGTCAATCATGTCTGTGTTGTAGTAACCCAGTCAGCCAAAATAAGCTGCTTACTTCTCAGCCTTCTGTCCTCTCTTCAATCAGGGAATATGGGACAGATTTATTTCAGGAGTCATAGACTGCCTGTTGGCACTGTATATGAGGCACATACAAAGCAGCATAGCTGCTACCACATTGTGTGATGAGTAGATTCTCTCTCTCTTTCCCTAGCAGGGGCCTGTTTCTGGCTGTCCATTTTCATGCCTACACAGTAGTCCTTTCGTTTGAAATCAAAGACTGTGACAGTAGGGCGGAGTCTTGAAGTTCATGCCCTTTAGACCCTTTCAGTCCTTCCCCAGTGCTGTAACAGGCTGGTGCCACAGTGTGCTATGAGCAGAGCTGCTGAGATGAATGATGGAGTATATTATTTGGAGGAAAGAATGAGACAATGGCATGTTTCTGTAGAGCTGTGCATACAGCTAGAGAAATTGCACATCTTTTTCTTGGCTTTGTCACCTTAATTTGAGGAAAACTCCTTAGTAAAATGTCCCAAAAGGAGGCTCAGGGAAGTATCCCATGTTCTTTTCCTATTTTGGAGACAGAATGGGAGCTCAAATCCTCCACTTTATAAAACAAGGTAGAGTTGCCAGGAATATTCCTTTAAGAGGCGTACTAGAGTTCTTCTAGCTGTTGGATAACTACCCAAGATGGTAGCTTACTCTGGAAGTTAGCTCTTCCTCATTGCTTCCTTCTGTCTACCCTCCCTCACCAAGAGCAAGCATGCCCACAGGAAAATTGCTCAGGTCTGGCCTCTTTGGGGAATTTTGATAGCAACTATCTAAATTTTTCCCTGCTATCAGTCAAATGTCTTCAGTCCACAGCTGGAAGATGTTACTGTTGATCATAGTCATTTAGTTAATTTATGTAACTGAAATTATTGATGGCTGAAAAAGAAAAGAGATGAGTATGCCCACATAGGAAACTTCACAACCATGATGATCTCCTCTCTGACAGAGAATTAGAATGTGGGCTAAGGCATCACACATTTGTACTTGGACTATTCAGTCCAAATCTCCTAAAAACTTGTCGCTTGTTACAGATTCCCCAAATAGAACTGACTGAAGAATAAAAGTTTAGGACTCAAGCTTCCAGTCAAATTATTGTGTTTCAACAAAACTGTGTGAATGCAACTGAAGCTGTATGACTTCACATAACACTTTCTCAGTGTAGGCTGACAGTCCCTGTGTGCCAGCTAAGCAGTTGTTACTCCTGATCAAGTTTGTGGCCTAACTTGATGCAATTAGTACTAAGTTTTCAGTTGACATTATGGTTCAGATTCTTTCCCTTTTTAAGCAAAACCATGAAACTGTCTCTTGGTAGACAACCCCTGACATAAGGAGGAGAATGCAGAAAGGACAGATTGTCTTCTCTGAGCTGCGGTGGTCTAAAGTTCCAGTCTGAGGAACTACTTGTGTGGGACAGTTGCTTTCAAGACTGACTGGTTTTCATCAAAAATGGTTGGAGATTTGGAGAGTTATAAATAGCTCCTACTTCATTAGCTGAGACCTCAAAGACTTCAAGCACAGGTGCAAGGATTTCTACAGGGATGAGAGAGGAAAGATCCCTCTCAGTGGAACTGCTATGTCCTTGAGAGTGAAAAATCACAAGCCACTTTTCTGTTTCCATTCCATTTGAATGGAAGCTACTGTTAAGTTGGTAACATGTGATACATTCACTCTGGTGCTTTTGGAGAGTTACATAATGTAATTCAATTCAAATACTATGTAAAATCAGGTATGATTTATTTTGTCTATCACTAGTATTCTTAGCTGACCAACAGGTATATGAACGTATATATATTGCCCAATACATGTCCCTTCTCATAGCTCTATTTAGAGCTCTATTGCTAAGCTCTGCAGCAACTTGGTAGAATTTCTTACACTATGATTTTTGTCATTCTGAAACACAGTTGATTGTTACTGTACAGAGTACTCTAATGAAATTTATATGATGACCTTAAGACTTTTCTACTTATTTTACTGGGAATATGTCCCGTTATGTCTTAGGTTCTTAGCCTTCCCGTTATGTCTTAGGTTCTTAACCCTCTCTATGCTAACAAATCAGAGTACTCAGCTGATCAGTTAGACATCCCAGTTTGTTTCTTCCCTATCACAAAGTTCTTCCCATTTCTAGCAGAGATTTTTTGTTACTGCTCTAACTGCAGCATTTTGAAGTGTTAACTGCTATACAATTACTGTTATGACAGTCTTCAGGGTCATCTGATACTGCATGATAGCCTGATGCTTCTCTGTATTGAAAATGCTTCCCAATTTTGCATCACTAATTAAGTTCTTAGAAAAAGGCCCCTATGCTTTGCTTTTCTGGAACTCTCATTAGCTATTATGCCTTTCACTTTGCATTCTGAGCTACTGTCATTGATGAAAACTGGTCTTTTTATTTTCTTATCCTCTGCCAGGTCTTATGCAGCTTCATTCTCACTTTACCCCAACATTTCCTGTGTTTGAAGACATAACTTTACCATTATTCCCTTCCATCTGTCAGTATACTTCTGCATTCCTTGTGGACACTTCTTCATTCTAATCGTTCCCATAGCACTTGATATCTTAGGTTATCCTTTTGCTTCCTGATCTTGCCATGCTTTTGCTTTTTTTCCTAAGGACTTGAAAAACTTCAGTGATTACCCTGAGCTTTTAAGCGACTGAATGTATTCTTCAACCAGGAGACTCACCTAATGGGACACTTGTGTCACTTGTCCCAACATGAAAGATTATCGGTTCATTCCTCTGGCTCTTACCAGAAGTGTTTTTAATCTTACAGTCTCATCTAAGTTATATTCTTACTAAATGCATCCTGACAAACAACACATTTTCTACTGGATCTGCTCAAATGACAAGTCTATAGTTTCTTAGCCAGGACTCTTGGGTAATAAAAACCTGCCTCTTCACTATGCTTTTAAGAGTCTTCAGTCCTTTATTCTCTGCTTTGTTGCTGAGAGTCATGTTTCTTTCTGTCTGAGAGTCATGTTTTCTTCTCCTTCTCAACATCTTGAAAATCATTTATATTTCCCTTGGCCTCTCAGTCCTGGCCCCCCTTCCCCCCCCCCTTAGTGAACACAGTTTTTCTTTTCTTCACTGCCATCTTGCTTTTTCTATTAATTTTCTAGTGGAACAAGTCAGTGTCTCAATCTCTTGCTCTGGCCTCATCTCCCTCTATCCCCATGGTCTTATGATACCCCCTTCATTTATGTCTGTTCTTCAGATTTGCCCAATGTGTGTTTGAAAATCTGAAGTTGTGCTTCTGGCATTCTTCCCACAAATACTCAAACTCACACTTACATTCTGCGTTGATCACTGCCTACATTCTAGCACTCATGTCTTCTCTCATGAGTTCTGTCAATGAGAGAAGTAACAGACTCTGAAGTTTCAACTCAAGGACAATGTAGACCCTGAAACCTACACATCCAGCAATCCTTATTGTCTTGGCAAATCTTAAGATTTTACTTGCTGAAGGCTTAGCCACCATTACTGTCTCTTCTTACAGGTTCCTAGATTTAAAGAAATAAAGAAAATTCTTCTGGTTTAGCCTCCATGCTTCTGACTTCATGTCTCTATAAGCTTTTGTCTGGGTCAATCCTGTCAGTCCACTGAGACTCAGCAGTTAGCTATTTTTCAGCTGTGATCAGTGAAAACCCGGAAGCTCCCTTAACACCATTAGGCTTGATCCTACTCAAGAAAGCAAGCTGTGATTTGAGAAGCTGGGAATATTAAAAATAAAACCAAACCAGAACTGAGAGCTGTATGTTACCTGAAAGGGACAAAAGCCAGTGAGTGAATAAAAAGCAAAATCTTCTAGAATGTTCTACTAACTCAAACATAACATTTTAAAAATGGTGAAAGAAGGAATTATTTAAATTCAATAATCTTTCATAAATCAATGGGATGATTTGAGTGTGGTGGACTATTTTTCATTTTTTTTGCCACAAGGTTGGTTTGTATAAAGATTTTTTCTTTAAGCTAGTAAACTTAAAGTTCCAGTTTCCACAGTTCTTTTTCATGGTAGTTCAATGGCTTTTTAGGTGGAAACTGAAGCGTTGGGGAGATTATAATGAGCACTGTTGGTCGGAAGTAAGCAAAAATGCAATTACTTTTTTGTAAAGGTGAAATTACTTTGCATACCAATGTCACCTACCCTATTGACAAATTCTAGAGTCCTTACTACCTTATTTTTCAGTCATGATAGATACCAAAGAAGCACTGGGTGTTCTCTGACAGAGCAACTACTTGGATCAGTTCCATTATTCTAATGCCTTTTATGGCTCAATTCCCTAATTCCTTCCTTTATAGTGTCCCCACAACCTGTACCTCCTTTGGCAAGGGAGGAGGAAAGAAATCTTTATATGCTTACTTCAGATTTTATTTTTTTTTTCAGAGCAGAACTCTTCCCTGCTTTTTTGAGAGCTGTTGTATCAGCCTGTCTACTATTTTCCTCTTATATGGAAGGCCATTAATTTTTTTTAGTTTTGACCTTAAATACGGTATGTGGATGGATAGGCTTTCTCAAAACATAGGGGATGTTTTAGTTTTAATCCAAACTGAAAATCAGGAGGACAGAACTTCCCCGTTCCTTTCAGAACCCTCCTGAAATGTTCTGGTGTATGTTAAACTTTTTATCTTTAGCTAAACCTAAAATGACCTAAAATGGTATTGCTAGCTTGTTTTTTTCATCTATGTCAGTTTGCCAAACTGTAGCCCAGACAGCTTGTTGACTTTTTGCCTGTAGAGATAGAAATATTCCTTCCTCCCAAGAGTTATGCTTTCTACAGCTCAAGACAAATACAAGTGTAGGATTGTGAAATCCCTCAGAGGAGTAATATGACTGCAACAAATGTAATGAAGGAAGACGAACAGCAAAACCAAATTAATGAACCGGGCCATTTCTACAGGCACTTTCAGCTTGGTCTCGGGAAGGGATGGTAACATACTGTTTTGTCTGGAAAACTGTTAGAAGTCATAGTAGGCCTTGGGCTAAATCCTCAACTGGGTGCAATGTGGGGGTTAATTAACTTAAATGGAACTACACCAGTTTATGCAACTGGAAGAATCAGTCCATTATGCTCTCTCTCAAATAGCTTAATAGCACTGGAGTACTCATTCAAATAATTCCCAAATATGTGGGGAAAGGACAAGGAGGTATCAAAGCCATGA
>NW_009623790.1:0-3179 GCF_000690535.1 Cariama cristata
GGGTCCCCCGTCGGTGCGGTGGTGTTAGACCTCAAGCAGCCATGAAATTTCCTCGGTAAAATCAGCGGGGTCGGAGCATTAGCCGTAAACTCTTCAAGGGATTTGCATAAAACTGCTTGGGAAGAAATTCCCGACGCTAAAACAACTTCAGGACGAGTGGGGAACCTGCTTGCTTTTTTTTTTTTTCTTTCCTTTTTTTTTGGTTGTGTTTTCTTTTTTCTTTTTTTTTCCCCTAAAAATCTGGTAATGAAGGCAACGTGATTTTCATTATTATTTTTGGTATCTTTTTACCAAGAGTGTTTTGACTGCTGAAGCTTCAAATATTTTCTAGAAATCAGCCCCTTTCCTTAACTGTAGGGCACTTCTGCTAGAAACGCTTCGCAAAACCCCGTAGTTATTCACGTTGTCATAAAACAATCGTTTACACAAACGTTTCTGGTACAGTTGCCTTCCAAGCAACTTAAGAGGGAAAAGAAAGATGCTTATCGCTTGCTCTAACTTTTTTCTTTCTACAAGAAGCTGTAACGCTGTGATTGATAAATGAGCATCCGTACAATGACTTTTCTTCTTTTTCTTCTTCTTTTCTGATGGTGGATTCCCCGCCGTCAGGTTTCCAGGCAGACTCAAGCGCAGGATTCCTACCATGATAAAGGTAGAGAGCACCCCGAGGAAGGTGAGAAGCGCGCAGTCCTGTCTTGCGATATTGTCCCTCTTAGTCCCCCTGTGAGCCTCCGCACGGTCCTCAAACTGGAGCTTGGTTTCTTTTGGGGAAACATAAATTTAGTACCTTTTGGGGAAGGGGGATGCCAGGGTGCTTTCAAAGCGCATTTAAAAAGGAGATGAGTGTGCAGCACGTTTATCTTGAGTGGCCGAATGGTATTTCAGTTGTTTAGAAACTGATAAGTAGGCCAAATGGATCTTCGCTGAAGAAATAACTATTTTTAGGATATCAGCTTAAACACATCTATCTCTTCGCTCATACCATGCAGCCGAGTTGTGTATGTTCAGAAACTCTCTGCTTTTTTCGCCATAGCCAAAGTCTCTCACTTAATTCTCCTCTTCCAAATCTAAGCACGAACAGACCTCATGCCTTTTTTAATGTACCAGCTGGATAATTTTGATTGAGGAGGACAGAGGAAATAACAGAGTTCGTTGAATATCACTTAGGAAGCTGGACACGAGTACAAAGAATGTGTGCTGTGAAGAACGGGAGATTAGGTTCAAAATTAAATGCTTATCATCACAAACTAAACCAGATCATAAATTCCATATAAAGACAGACACAGTTCAGTCCCAGTGCTTTCCGGGACTCTGTGGCCATCTTTCTCCAAATTAGTCATTAAACAGCCTAAAAGCGATAATGTCCACGCTCACAGCATTTTGGCAATGAGGGGGAGGTTGGCTCGGTGTAGTTTTCTTTTCAGCCTTGCATCCTCTTAAAACCTCACTTTGGAGTAGTCACATAGGTCAATGGTCATATAGGTGGGAGACCTGGTCACCCCCCTTTGCAGGACCTGGATGCAAATTGTTTATTTTTCCTACCAAATAGCCTCCCTGACTTGGCTTCCCTCTTGACTGTAGTGCCATGTGTGTTCAACAGCCCCCCTGCCCACCCCCAAATCGTTCGGATCTCCTTCCAAGCCAGCCCCTGCCCTCTAATTGTCCCCGGTGTGCGTGGCCAGAGTGAATTGTTCGTGGCACACAACGGCTCAGCGAGAGAAGGACATGATTATATCTAGTTATCACTGCCCTGTTCCTCCCTTTCCTAACAATGATGTTGGAAACCCATACTGGCAATACTTCCGAATCCACAAATCCTAGAGGGATGTATAAAATGGGGGAAAACTGCTACTTGAGAAATGTGGTGTCATTGCTGATCGTTCTGCCTTGATTTGAAGAAGGACTAGCAAAATAAATTGGCTACTCTGAGGCTATTCCATATTTTAAGCATAAACTCCTCACTGAGAGTACTTGCTCCTTTAAGAATTAACTCTTCTTAAAAAGATGTTATTACAAATTGCTGCAGACCGCTTTCTGTCAGAGGTAATTTCCATGAGTAAGGAAACTGCATGCAGAACATTTTTGTGAATGCACAGTACCTGTTTAAGTGCTCTAACTTACAAGAAATGCGTACGTGGGGAATAATGTAATCATTGTTTCCTCTTCCATAGGAAAGCATCCAGACAGTGGCTTATACAGCAAGGGACCATCATACTCTGGTTATTCTGGGTATATCATGATGCCAAATATGAATAACGACCCGTACATGCCTAATGGATCTCTGTCGCCACCCATCCCCAGAACAGTGAGTTATCTCTTCCAAAATACGGTTTTGGCGAGCTGGGTTTCCTCCTGTTCGGTCCGCAGTGCGTGTTCACGCCGGGTTTGGTTTTGTTTATTTTTTGGGGTTAGCTTGTGTTACAGTGAAGGTTGCGCTCCTGCTGTTCGGAGCCTCCGTCCAGTGGAGTTTGAGAGCTCTTAGAGGTGTTGGTCGCGATGGCGGTGGAAAAGCTGAGATTAACGTCTGCGGTGTCTGACATCCTTTGAACAGGGCTGGGGGCTTTCGGGGGGGGGGAGCCCTGGTTTACGACTGTAGGATAATGTATGGCGGCATGATGTAAATGCAGTCTTTGTAGTGACTGGGACAGATGTGAATTCTCTGGCTTTAACTCTTCGTTTGTTGAGGAAAATCGAGGGCTGGAAGCAGAACTGCTAAAGTTGCTTGTCAGTAAGATGAAAAGATTGGATTCTTTTTTTTTTTCTTTCAGTGCCTTCAGATATGGCATTGCTCTTTGCTGATTGATGTTTATTTCTGCCATCAGTTGTTCTGCCTGAAGGCTTTATGTATCTGGCAGTATTGCTTTGAAACATACTCTCGATCTTCAGCCACAAATTGTGAAATGTTCGTTTAGGAATTAACATCAACCGTGATGCAGTAGTTACAGCTTTCCTTTACGTTGTGGCGAGCACTGATTCTTCCAGGTTGGTCTCTCTGTTTCCATTGGTGTAGGCGCACGTTTGATGGATTTTAATGGACTTTTAATTTTGGATAGGCAATTCCCGTTATTTTTGTAAACCTCTTCGTGTAAGTATAAAGCGATGGAGTGGCAGTGTTAAAATGAGCTGTGGAAATTACATTAGTAGAACCGGAGTGGAGCAGGAAAGAAATTTGCTTGCAC
>NW_009623790.1:3201-28841 GCF_000690535.1 Cariama cristata
TGCTGAAAAAATGCCACTGCAGTTGTATGTGCTGTGATATGAGAAGTTGGATGCTGTTATTTCCCTGTGATAAAGCAGTTTTCAGTCTTACTGGCTCTTAGATTTTTACTTGGCGGTCTCTGTCAAACCACTGGCATTATTTTGCTCTCTGACATTCTTGATTTTTCTTCGGGGTTGCGGCTTTTGACTTCAAAAACAGAAAAACAGGGAGCCTAATCTGTATTGGTGATTTGACAGTAGCGAAGCGTGTTAAATTAGTGGATGTTCGGATTCGGAATGACAGGGCGGTTTGGCACTGGGAAACACACGGATCTGCCCTTTTTATATGTCACCGTTTGCGTTTCAGAGATGCAAAGGCTCATGCAGTATATTGCTTTCTATAGCTCTGGGGGGTTTTTGTGTACAAATTACAGTTCAGAGGTCTACGGTCATTTAGGGTGAAGCATGATGACCCACGATCTGTTGATATTTGTTGTTCTAAACGCTGCTCTACAGAAAACTTCAGTTCGGATGTAACGTGGGGAAAAGGATGCAGCTTCTCGAGAGGACACCGAGACTCAAACCTGCCCCTTTGAGGACCAGGAAACTTCAGACCTTTTTTTACCCCCTCTTTCCCACGTTACCTTCCTAAGAAAGTCCCTAGTGCTGGTGCAAAGCTTTGAAGAACAAAATCCAGTTTAATTATTCACTAAGGATTTTCTCCACGGATGCGTGCCGTGGGGCTGCCGCTCCTTACTGATCTGGTATCGATGCCCCCGGACTATCGGCTTCTTGTGGAGGCTGTCTGCTCAGGTACTTGAGGAACCGTCCTACATCCTACGTGGGTACGTTGGAGGGGAGGAAGGGGGGGAACCGCATCTGCTTTCTAATTGTAAGGCTGCCTGCCGAACATCTGAGGGGCTAATTTAGCTCAGTGTTGCTCTTGCACGTTAGAGCAGCACCGCTATTTCGGCAAAATAGTGCTGTTGCAGGACTGCAATGTTGACATAAGCCTGGAGTTCTTTCAGTTTAACCACAAGACTACACGCTTGAGTTATTAAATAATTTTTTTGTTTAATTGAACTATAATCTTTGTTAGTCTCCTAGCTGACAGCTGGGTTTTAATGCGCGCGAGATCAAAACGCCGCATCCAGGAGATGCCACGCTCGCTCGCTTCATGGCAAACTACAGCTCCAGCGCCGCACGCTGCTGCCTGCTCACCTTTGGGGGGTCCCAACCGTCATCCCGCAGGTTTGCTCTTCCTCCCCTTTTTTGGGGGGGGACATGCCGGGCCTGAGGAGGGCAAAGAGCAGCCGAGATCAACAAGCGCTGGAGGTGGAGGTCTCCCCTGGGGTGTCAGTCCCCAGCCATTTGTGCGTGGAGCAGCCCTGCAGTCTGTACCTGCGCCCCACCATTTGCATGACAAAGCCGCATCTTGTTGATGCATCTGTTGCCTGCAGGTGTTAGGCAGGATTAAAAAGCCGCCCTGGGGCGCTGAATCTTTTTTTCCACCTTGGAAGGACCAAGCTGCTCGCAAACCGCCCAGGGGATGCATCCCTGGGGAAACACGGCCAGACCCAGGATGGGGACCATCTCTGACGGAGGCGGCTATGCCAGGGCAGAGAGATCAAAGCTTTGTTGGAATGGGAAAAAAGCTACTTTCACCAGCATATGTAGGAAAAAAAATGCCTGGTTTTTTTTTTTTTTAAAGGCAAGCGCTCTGTATTCTTGCTTTGTAAAATTAAAAATACAAGTCTACAGTCAGACACAACATATCTAATAAGCCTTAAAAGAAGGAAACTGAAGTGTAACCTCAGTGCAGCTTTTGGAGGGGAGAGGGACTGAGAGGAGGATTTGAAGTCTTCCAAAATCTACTATTATTGGAGTGGTCTCATCTTCCCTATTATCCTCCTCTTTTTTGTTATTTTTTTAATTTTTTATATTATTTTCATTTTACTGCCAACTGATTTGCCTTTTACAAGTTGTATCTGTAGGAGCAGGAGAGTGTTAATTACAAGTTCAGGTACAAGCCTCGCGCCGTGGTACGTATTCTTATCAGATAGCTGGATAAGTCAAGAAGCGAAGCAGTTGGTTTGGGTGGCTGCAGGAGAAGTGGCACATGATGGTACTAAAACCGCAGCAACACCTGGTGAATATGCATCCTGTGTGCTCGAGATATCTTTTGGTGGTTTCTTGGCAGCGTTGGGGTACTGAAGATGGGACGTCAAGACAGCTGTTTGTTTTCTAACATGTGTGGGTTTTTTCTTACTTTTTTTCGTTAACAAGAGTAGTTTTGGGGTAGCAAACCTTTCTCGTCTGTGTGATGGGAATGTGGGAACAAAGGAGGTGACTGAAGAAGAATCGTTTCTCTGTGTCTTAAATTAATCCAGAAGATACTTTTGTCTTTCTTCCTCTCTCTTTCCCAATGAATTAAACTTTCTGTGGGAAGATAGAGCATTTCTGCAACCTCCGTTTTGTCTGTTCTTACCTGTTCCTGGTGTCTGGGTTTATTTCTTTGTGGCTAAACTGTCTCTTTGTAGCAGCAGGAGGTGTTAAACAGGTTGGAGGATACAATTCTTAAACACCTTACAGCGACTTGCAAAACACAACATAGCCATTTGAAAATGATGGGGAATTCTGCTGAGAGAGTTTGAATGCAAGGAACAACATTTATACCCAGGACTCCCCTACCCAATTACAGCGACTTGCTAAACACAACATAGCCATTTGAAAATGATGAGGAATTCTGCTAAGAGAGTGAATGCAAGGAGCAACATTTATACCCAGGACTCCCCTACCCAGCCCAAGTTTTGGATATTCCTTGCGTGCTTCTGCGTGGCAAAGGGTATGGAGGTAGCTCCTGTCTTGTAGAGCTAAAGTCCCAAGAGAAATTGTGTGGAGAATATGTGCAGGAGGAAGGATGAGGGTAAATAGCAAGAACAAGTGGCTGCAGAGCCTCTGTAAGAGGGGTTTGTTTACCTGGCTGCACATTGCCGGACCTCTCCTGTCCCTCTGAAAGCAGGCTGGGTTTGCTGCTTGTGGGGAATTTTTGGGACCCCAAGGGCATGTACAGGAGCTGTAGAATGACACGAACCTGATTTTTTGTAATACTGTCTTTTCCTGAGAGTTTGCTTCTCCTGGCTGTGCAGCTGTAGGCACTTGCTGGGAGCTGTGGTCAGCTAAAAGCTCCCTGGCCCAATATGAGATGGGCTTTGTAGCACAGATGTTGGGGCTCAGCTCCTGCTCCCGTATCACCCATCAGAAAGCTTTGTGCTAATTCCCGAGTTGGTGTTGGAGCAGGATGCTCCGAGGGCCATAGGCAGCTGTGGTCCTGTCGCACGTCTCTCTCTTCCCATTGCAATCCCAGACCCGTGCCTCAGGAAAGGGGTTGCACGGGCAGCCGAAGGGCTCAACAAGCCGGAGCTGCTCACCCAGCACTGAGGCTCTGCCCCTTCACCCTACACAGCACCCGTCTTCTCAATGCAGTGGAATGATGCCAATTAGATCGTTAAATAACTTTGAAATTGGGTGCAGAGGAGCACAAAGCTTCCCGACTCTATGAAAGCAGAACTTGCCAGGGTTTATTCGGGTTTGCACGGAGAGGAATTTTAGCACTATTTGCTGAGGGGCTCAGCGAGTTGCGCCAAATGCCAGCACTGGGGGAGAAGGGGAATCTGCTCAGCGCTAATCGAGGGACCTCGCTGCTGCAAACGCGTCTGTCAGCTGCTCTGACTCAAGCGTCACAGCTGATCAGCCCAAGATATGAGCCGGGTCTCTGTGAAACACAAATCCAAGCCATGAATGGTCGTCGGCCGAGTTTTGGTGGTGCTTGCTTTCTCTGCCTTAGCGAAATGAATTCTCCATTTGGAGAAGGGGGCAAAAGAAGTTACTGCGGTGCCTCTAGGTTGGCCTTTGTGTCTGAAGCTTGACCTGGTTGCTTGTGATAAGATGGCATGATCCAGGCAGAGTCTTATGTACGTATGTCCATCACTAGCGTGGTCTTTGGGCACATACTGGTGAAGAAAAGAGTCTTTCTGCTTTTGCTGCCGCCTTCTTGTCAGGGTGATGCAATTAGCAGGTCTATCTAATTGTGAATGGGCAAAGGGAAAAGAAAATGTTCTCGTGATGTCTCAGTCCAGAGGCAGCAATTGCGCGTGTGTGGCTTCAATGGAGGCGTAATCAAAAACCCCACCCATTACAAATCATCAAAGTTGGAGCTTTTGTGTACCAATATGTCTGTATGCTTATGCCCTAAATCTCCTTTTTTCTATATATCTAGGAGCTAACTCAATATAAACTGTAAATGGTGGAGCTGCTGCTTACATTTTAAGGCAGTTTAAAAGCAAAATGTCATTCCTGTTGCTTTGGTGCTGTGCCACCTCTTCTCCAACTTAATACTAGCCCAGAAAAAACGTTAATAAGAATAGTTTGTTATGGGCTGCAAGTGCCAGGGCAGGATATGGCTCAAGAAGAAAGCCTAAAATTCTACAGGTTCAGGCATCAAAAGAGGAAAAGACTTTTTCCAGATACTTGCAGCGCTGCATGGCTGCAGGCGTTGAAAAGCCTGGGTACCGCAGGCCTGGCTCCTCCCGAGTGTTTAACTTCTGTTTATAGTTAGAGAAAACTCCTCCTGATATGGGAAAGAAATAACCCACACAAAAGCACTTTACTGCTGCTGTAATATTTCTGAAGTCCTATTAGAGGCATGTGCCTTTTTTGCTAGTAATAAAACACTGAGTCTCTCAGAAGAAGAGAGGCGTGCAAGAGTCTGCTTCGATACGGATGCTGAACATTTTGCAGCCTGAGGTCTGTGCGTCGTGTGTCCCGCTGTGATCTCCTGCGTGGCTCTCCCACGGATGGACACCGATCTGGCGTGTGGCTGGTCCGAGGGAAACCCTGCCGTGAGCCAGGCAGTCTGTGGGTCCTCGACCTGGACGAAGCAAGTTGTCCTCGGCGTGTGTGCTCCCCACTTGATGCAGGGGAGCCGCGTGCCACGGTGCTCCGGTTGTGCATAAATGACTCCCATTTACCCCAAACTGCCACCGTCCTGGCTAGCAGGAATTTATCTCTAAACCAGTTGTGGCCATAAGGTATGTTTGGCGTGAAGACCGTTCTCATCTGGCCGTTGGGTTTGGTCCCTTCTTGCAGGACGCTGCGGAGAGGGCGATGCAGCTGCTTGGCCCGCTGCTCCTGCCCAGGCAGTTGGGGATTAGTGTCTCTGTCACTCCGGCCCTTCGTTAAGCATTAGATTCACTTAAGAAAATTGCATTCAGAATAACTTAATCTAGCAACCCAACGGCTTCTATTTTGAGACTTGGATCTTGTGGATATGTTTATTTAGTTTGGGTTTCCCACTTCAAAGGAATCCGTCCTCTCAGCAAGAAAGTGATTGAGCACTTAAATAAAAATGTATTCATTGAATCTTTGGGATTGAGCTAAAAGTGCAGTAGGGAGTTAACGTGTGCGCCAACTGTGCTAATCAGCCAGGGATTGCCTGTTCTCCTAAAGGGGAAGAAAAGTGGTCTGAGCTGCCTGAGGAGAAGTGGCATGCCTTCCTCCGGCTGCTGGCCGTGGGGTTGCTCGCCCATGCCTCAGGTTGAGATGAAGGACCTAGAATATCTTCCTCTGTGATCTTCAAAGATACCAAATCCCTCGTGTAGAAGAGTGTTTTCAGTGTTTTCAGGGAGCCGAAAGGTCGACTCGGTGGTTGTTTATTTTCTTTAAGTGGCTGTGGGTATAGCTAAGGTTGAGGCGTAAAATCTATAGGATGAGCTTAGTCAGCAAAAATTACAAGTGTAAAGTTACGAGGCTTTGATTGAATATTTATAAAACGGGCAGTTTAACTTAAAAAGTAAGTGTGCTGTTGTCACCAGCCGTAACACATAAACCAGAGAATCACTTTGGTTCGGAGTTATTAGGCAAGCCAGCGAGCAGTTAATTCCCCAAAGCATCTGTCTCTCCAAGCGCTTTCAGTGCTCTAGCCCTGTACTTCGAACCGCGCCGCACAAGTCAGCGGGCAGGTCTGCATCACCCAGACCGGTTTTTGGGGGAGCAGTCCCTTGGGAGCCTGTGATTTCATGCACGTGTTTGCCATGAAGTACCTTCTGAAAGCGCTGGTGCTTCGAACGAGCAGGGATGCGTGCTCGTGGTGCAAGGGAGCTCTGGTAATGCTGCAAAGAACAGAAGAGATCGGTTTGCTAGACTTTTTTTCTTTTTTTTTTTTCCCTCCTTGCTTTCTGGGTAGGGAAACTTTAAAGTAGATGGAAGCAGGCTTCTGCTGCACGTCCAGCGCAGTGCCAGGCACCGCAGGTACTCAACGGCCCTGCTTTAAGAAGCCTGCAACCGTGCCTTGCGGGAGCTGCGACAAACCCTGCGGTGTCGGCACGGGGAGTGAGATTTCACAGGATTGAAAGGCGGGATGCTGCAATCCCGTTGATAGCGATGGCAGCTCAGCTTCTCCCTTAGCTGCCTTGAACAGAGAGGTCTGGATGGGGAGATGCAGGCGTTATGCAAAGAAAACCAGTCTGGAAAGGGTCTGGTTCGTCGTGTATGTTCAAAAAATCAGGAAAGGGAACATGGGGCTTCTGTTTGACAGTTTTGTTGGCTCGGAGGTGGAGAGGGATGAGCTCTACAAAGCTATCCCTGTAGGCCCTGTATTTCTGGGTTGGGGTCCTAGTGAAGCTGGCTGCTCGGAGCCAACGCTCTGTCTCAGTGACTGGTCCCTTAGCTATGTTACAAGGCTCTATTTCTTCAATTTTTCTTCCTCTTTCTGTATTTCAAAATTGCCTCAGAGATTTATCTTTGTGGCCGTCTGTTGTCTCTCCACAGTTTTGGCCTATCTTCTTGCCTTGATCTTTCTTCATCCCTCCCAAATCCTGCACTGGCAAGCTTTGTCTAGCATAAAAAAAGTAGAATACGGAGGTGATGATTAAAGGTGTCAACGCTTGTCAAATGCAGACTGCGCTTGGGGAGAAGGCCTTTTCCCTGCCGATGTGTTAAAACGCAGATAAGCTGTGTCCAGCCACGCAAATGTGTTTACTTTGTTAAAATGCCACAATCCAGCCATTTGTTGAGGACCTCTAGTTTCTGAAGTTTGACTGGTGCTGTATAAGGTTGAGGAAGCTGCAGTTACAAATGGTAATCGTGGTTTTGGTTGTGCTCTATTCCCCCTCTCCCCAGTCCCCTACTGCCTTCGTTGCCGCTTCGTTTAACTCCCGTGTACCCCCACGGTGAGCGAGGTTCCCCCCCCCGACCATATTACATTCCACGCAGCCGTGCCGCAAAATGATGCCGCAGCGCATCTTCCCGCCACGCAGCTTTCCAAATTCATTTTTACGAAGCGGCTTCCTTCTCCCATCCATGCCCCCTCCTCAATTTCGGCTTTGTGGCAGCTTGTTTCATTGTGTGGCACTCCTTGTAGGCCTGGTCGGCAGCACCTCTGATTCTTAAACCGAAGAACCACTTGTTACAGAAAAGTTGAGGTGAAGCAGAATAGCCAGGCTTGACACAGGGACCCCTCCGAATTGGGGGAGACTCTGATTTCTCCCCTCAACATCTGCATGTGAATTAGCCCCTGCAAAGAGTAAAAATTGTCCTTAGGTTCACGTACAGGTCCTCCTCTCTCAAATATAAATGTACAGGCAGGTTCAGCCTCCTGAGGAGCTTTTGGGAGCGGGGAGGTGGGTGATGGTTTGGTGTGGGAGCCCCAGGGCGGTGGGGTCGGCCGCAACCTGCCCGGGTCCCCTCCCAAAAGGAAAGGAGCTGGGAGAGCTTTTGAGGATATTGAGGAAATCAGCTATAGATTGAACCTACTAAAATGCATTTTGAAAAACAGAAGCAATTAAAATAATTTACCCTGAAGAATGCCCCTAAATGCTTTTTGTTTCGCTGCCCTCCGACACTAGCATGCTGGGTTGGATTTGTGTTTGTTCTTTGCTGCCTGATTTCCTACTGCAGACAACTGAAATTCGGCTTAAAAAGCAAGTTTGAACTGAGCATGTTGGATTGGGAAAATTTGTTACTCCAAACCTTCTCTCTCACACATTATTTCATGTCTTAAATAGCCCTGGTATAGGGAGAAAAGGGAGCTGTGCTAGATTTGAAGGAAAAAGGAAATAAAACTTTAAAAAGCTTAGCTCTAAAGTGTGTGGGGTTTTCTGGTTTTGTTGAGACTTTTTTCCCTCTCAGTTATTTTGAGAATATTTCTAAGATAATAGTGCAAAGATCCTGTTTTAGATGTAAATCTTCTGAAGGAAAACTCAGAATAGGAGAACTGCAAAAAAAATGCTAATTTATCAGGCAACTCCCCAGACAGTTTGACAACACTAGTCCAAAAATGTTTTTGTTAAACTGGCAACTACTAAGCTTCCTATCGAAGTGATTTGTAAAAGGTGACTTCGTACTTTGTAGTGAGGAAATGTTAAAGAGGCTCTAGGAGAGCTGGTCAAAATGCTGTTTTGCTTGAAACTTTTTTAATTCAAGGGCCCTCCCAAAACAACTTGTGTAGAAAGCTTTCCCTCTGTCTTTGAAACTTTAAATCCTTCCTTTTCTTTCTTTTTGCTTTCCAGGGCTGTGTGTGTAAATGAGAATATTACAGGCTAATGGGGCAGAACAATAAATATTCAGTCAGGAAATGTGGTTTAATCAAAGCCATTTCAGAAACCCTTGTGTTTGGGGCACAGGCAGGCTTTTCAGGCCATTTCAGAGGGGGCTTTGCGGAGCTTGTCTTCCAGCTCTGGCTCCAGGACTGCAAGTAAATGCATTCAGTTAGTTAAACAAGTTGTGCTCACTGCACAAAAAAAATGCCTTCCTCCATTAAATTAATCTTTCTGGCCAACGTCTACTGGACAAAGCATTTTTTCAGGATCAACCGACAGAAGAGCCTGCGGGTGGGTCTCGCATTTCTTTTCTGGGCGTTCTGGGCATTTTGCAGCCCAGGAACCCGTAGCCCACAAGTCAGCCGTGGGCTGATGCTGCCCTTTAACGCATTGCCTGCATCCCCTCTCCTCTGCTGCGCTCCGTGGGTTCTCGCAGGAGGGGATGGCTGGTTAAGACGGTGGCTGAGATTTGAGCCTAGAGGGTTAAGCCAGGCCTGGGAGAGCTGCTTGTAGTAATGCAAGTGCCACTGGTAGGTTATAGCTGGTTTGGGGGTGGAGCAAAAGTTTGTGCCTGTGCAATTAAGCATGAAATAGGTAAATTCTGTGTATAATTGCTCAACGTAGAGTCTAGCGTGAGGACGTGACCCGTGGAAATTGCAGCGCGTCGGTGGCTGCCGGCAGATTCCCGGGAGGGATCCCTGGCACCCACGCTGGCAAGGGGAGGGGGTGTCGTGTCCTCTGTCTCCCCCCAGCCCTGCTCCCAAAAGCAGAGGCACAGTCTGGGAGAAGGCTTCTGCAAATGAGGACCCGAAAAGGCAGCGTTCGTTCAGAGACTTAGAGGAAGGTGATGGCAGAGGTGGGAACAAAATCCACATTGCCTGAGCTGGCTTCAGGAACCCACTTGGAAGACAGCTCGCTTATAAAGATCTGTTTCTTGGGTTGTTTGGTTGTGGGTTTTTTTCATGAAAACAAACCAGAAAGCTGAGAAAGTAAAAACTGAGATATGTGTGGAGGGAGGGAATAAGAGGATTAAAACCAGTGCAGATACAAGAAGAAAGTTGGTGTTGGTGCTGGCTGTCACTGTGTTTCATACCCAGCCTTTCAATTGAGGAGCAAACAGTCCTACTGAAGTTTCCAAGTAAAAGCAAGGAGAGGCTTAAGAAAATTCGCTTTAAAACTTTTTGTCAAAAAGCAGACTTTGTTTTTTCTCATTTTCCCTCCCTGCCATCACGGAAGCACCCGTATCTTCCCGCTCCGTTTTCTGTTTGCTCTCCCCCCGCAGAGGGAACAGCCTCCTTGCCCTCAGCATCGTTATTTACACCCTCCACTTTTGTCTCCCTCCCTCTCTCAGAAATTCAGCACAAACACAGTGAGAGAACCGGCACGGTGTGCTCCTTCTCCCAGGAAGCTGCCATTGATTCGTGGCTCTGGCATACGATGTGCCGGGGACAACCAGAGCGGTGCCAGCTCCCCTGGGCACCGGCGTGGTGGGGCTTTTGTCCTTTACCGCGGGGTTGGGAGGACCTTGCTCGGCTGCTTCTCAAAGCAGTTTTTTGGGATGGCATCTCGGCAGCAGTGGCATCTGTCTTCCTCTTCCAGCCGTGGTGGGCACTTGCCGTGGTCCTGGCGATGTCTGTGCCCTGCGCCTCAGCGGCTTCTGGTGCGAAGAGTGGTTTGCAAGGAGATGCCAGCTGGTTTGAAGCTGGAGGCTTTAAATGTCTTTCTGGGCATCCTGAAATACTTGTTACTTTAATGTGCGCCCAGGCTGTACTCCCTGGAGCACAGCTCTCAGCTTCCTACCGGTGTTTCGTGAGCGGCGTGCCCCGGTGGCATCGCCTCCCCGGAGTTACCCTGGCCATCGGTGGAGTTTTCTTTTTTCTTTACAGCTCTGTAGCTGCAGCCTATACGGAGCTGTGGCCACAGCTGGCGGCTGCACATCCCCCAGCACCACAACCAAACCTAAAACTCAGTTTGTTGCAGTCATGCAGCTCATCACTTTGCAGGGATGAGGATTTAAGGAATTGGTGAGGTTTGTGGCCACCAAAAAATCCTGTGTGAGGAGAAGTTGTGCCTCTGCTTGGGCACGGAGAGCTGCCGGTGCAGGTTACGCGGAGGGCTGCGCAGGATGAAAACCTTTCTGACAGCCTTCGCGTGCCTCTTTTGGGCTAAATGGTGTCTCTTAAATTTCAGTGAATAGCTGCAAAAAAGTAGCAAGCTTTCAAGCAAAAGTATGGAGTAGCAAGTGGACCCTCTGCAAATGAACACAAAAGTCCCTGGAAGGGAAAAATAAGCAGTAATTACAGGAAAACATACTTTTTCATCACAGTAATGGTTTGATGCTAAAAGGCAGGGTTGCAGCATCGTATAAAAGCGACTCCTCTGCTGCTGTTTCTTCATAGTGGCGAGTGTTTTGGAGATGTTTGCAATACTATGCATGTTGCTTGCTCCGTTTCTGGAGGCTGGCATTCATTTCCAGATACTTGAGACTCCTTGTCGGATAGGCGGGAGTTGAATTAGCTGCCCTGCCAACATGGCAGCAGATACCTCTATTTACAGTGACTGCTCCAGCTCTCTGCATCTTCCTGCTCTTCCCTCAGTGTTGCTTTATGAGCATCCCTCTGGTTATCAGAGTAGACACCGGAGCCACAAAGAATTAGTCCTGATTTAAGAAGGCAGGCTGTGCAGAGGAAGCAGTACATTTGCTGGGGATGGCAGGAGAAGAGAGATGGGGGAAAAAACCCCAAAACCTCGGATTAACACAGAAGAGAATTCTGTCTTAATACTACTAAAAAACTATAAGCTTCTACATCTTGGTAAAGAGCTTGCTATGTTTGGCTCTAGTTTCAGCCTCAATACGGTTAGTGTGTGTGTGTGTGTGTGTGTGTGTTAAAGAACAGTCAAAGTGAAAAACGAGACAGTTTCCCAGCCTTGAAATGACAGGGACATAAGCTGTGTGTCCACAGGGAGGGAGGGCAGATCCCTCTGCTGTTGTCTTTGAGTCGAGGTTTTAATGACTACAGGGCAAAAAAGAGTGTTAGAACAGCAGAAGAAAAACGATACAGCTAAGAGGAAATTATTTTTATTGCTAATACATGGGCGCTCATAATGTTTAATTCTTTACAGCTTATAATGTTTAATTCTTTACAGCTTATGCTTTATTTGCACATTCTTCCTTCCTCACCACTCTGCATGCTGTAGTGGCAGCTCCCATATTTCAAAATTACTGCTCTTAAAAGCTCCTATTCAGTGGTTTTAGCATGAATAAAAATATTTGTTGAAGTTGCAGTGGTGCTTGGACTGGGCAGGGTATGGACATAGAGTGGTTCAGCTGCTGCGCCCTCCCGGGCTCTCGCTTTTTACATCCTCCTTATCCCCCCTCCTTTCCACTGATAAGTTTTAAAAGTTCCCTGGAAATATTTTTTTCAGGGCAGTGTAGCCGTACATTTAATCAAAGTTCAGGACAGTCTTTCTCAACAGAGATTTACTTTTGTTTTCACTAGGAAAGCCAGTTGGGGAGAGAGAAGGAGCGTGGGAGCATTTGATGCCCCTGAAAACAATATTGTGGCAGGAGTAGTTTTAGGGCAGCCTAAGAGTTGTCTGGACGACTGGAGGAGAGGGAGGCTTAGAGGAAGCTTTGCGGTATTTTACACTTTTAGATCGTTATTTATCTTTTTAGATAACTAATGGAGATTTAGTGTTGCTTTGCCATGTGCCGTGTGTCTGGTTCAGGGTAAGCGAACGACTGTCAGTTTGCTACAAGGAGCTGCAGAGGGGAGGCGACAGCCTGGGCATCTGCATTATTTTGCCTTGCATCAGGTGCTAAAAGTCGCTAAACGTACCGTGAGTCACAATATTTTTTCCCAATTTGACTCGCTTGCCCAATCGTCTTTTTACTTCAGCCTTTAGGCTTGAAAAAGCATGTGCATAATCAGTTCATTTTGTGTGGTCTAGGCTATAAAAATGCCCCCTCTGTTCTTTCCATATGAAAAACGTGTTTTTAATTTTGGGAAACTTATATAATTTTCTGTGCTTTCTTTTGTATCTCAGATTAAAAACAAATGCTCCCTTCCCCTAACTTTGCATGTTCCAATTACGGAGTTGTGAAAATAAGTCATCCTTCAGCTTTTGTTACTTTAAAACAGCTATCGGTGATGTCAGAGTCAATACTAAAAGCATTAAGAATGCTGGCAGAATGTAATGCAGCTGCAATCCAACATGATGTTGGAAATGGGGTTGAGAGCATAAAGGCTTTCCATATTCCCAGGGCGCACAACTGCTCGCGGCCTTGGCTTTGATCTCTTCAAAGGCTGCTGCCTCCTCCTAGATGGAGAGACTTGGCTGCCACTCGCTCGCATTGAAAAAAGGCAGAGGTCTCTATTCAGGCAGAAATCAATCACTGTGCAGAAACAATTATGTGTAATTCAACCATCATGAAAACAGGGCGAGATTATGGGTTTGTTACCTGAGTGACTGCGTGGAGATGGGGAGCAGCGGACGCGGGAGTCCTGCTGACATGCCACATCTTGATGACAATTATAGACACATGAATGATGTGGCGGGCGGGGGCGGCGAGATGACAAATGCTGGTCACGCTGTCCAGCAGAGCAGAAAATGAGGTTACAATTGGGAGATAATGTTTGCATATGTAACCATATTTCAGCAAGCTGGGCAACTTGAGGGAATGGCGGAGACGAGCGATCGTAAACAAAGTCGGTGCGTGCCATGGCTATCGGCTTTCGGCGATACAGAAATGCGTACGTGCAGTGAGAAACCTGGGTGCCGCGTCCTGAAGAGCTGCTTGTTTAAAACAGCCTAGCGGCGTTTTTTGGGGGGGAGTGGGGGGAAAGGGAAGAATTGCCTGGGAAAAGGAGAAATCTCTCGAGTTTGGCCCTCAGAAGGCAGAGGAAGCAAACATAAAATCCTTCTCCATCCCTCCGTGTCTCGGGACAGGGTGGGATTAACGCGGCAGTGAGAGATCGCTGTTTACGAACGGCGTTGACGAGCAGGTCTCACGTCTCCTGCCTTCCCCTCCCAGTGGGGATTTAGGCTAGCCTCGTGGTAGCGCATCTCTGAGCGAGAGCGGTTTTAGATTTGCATGGTAACATTTTGGCTGCAGTAGGCTGTCGGTAGTGTGACGTGATGCTCAAAATATCTTCTGATGTATAATGGCCTCCTTTAATTAGGAACTTTTTTTTTTCCCCCCCTAAGTGGAGAGCAATAGCTGACTGTCTTTAAAAAGAGAACTGGCATGTGTAGTATCTGCCATGAGAATATTTATTTAAAGTATTATTGCCTATAAAGTCTTAAAATAGTTTTCCTCCCCAAAAGGCAAAATAAAACACAGATGACTGATTATAAAGTGGTATCCCTGCTCAGTTCGGTACACAGGATGAGCTTTACCTTTTATACTGCTCAGGCTTAGACATCAGAGGCGCAAGAAGCTGCTTTGAGTTACAGATCTTCAAACAATAAGTCAAAACAAAAAATCAATCCCTCCAGTCCCTGGGTGCAGTTAGCTAAAGATAAAAGAGAAAAATAAAGTTATGCTAAAGCAGATAGAGGAAAGGAACAGATATGCCAAGGAAATACAGAGGACAAGTGCAGAGTTGAAGTGGGCCTAGTGTGAGCCAACATCAATGAAATTTTATCTTATCAAAAAGTTTTAGGGTTGCCAATTCTTTTCAAACTGGATCCACTCTGCTCCGGGGCTGCCTGAAGCGTTGTCTTCAATAAAAGTTTCTTCTCCCCACCCTCCGCATACCTCCCTCTTGTTCCTAAACGTAATCACACGCAGGGATTAGGCTGCACCTCACTCAAGGTATGAAACTTCACTGCGGACTTCAACAGTAAATTAAGGACTCTGATAATCCCTTGTTATTACAAATATGAACTGAGACTTTTTTTAGGTATTTGGTGAAAGATGCGTAATCTCCAAAAAAGTAAAACCGTTTCCTTCTGGGGATATTTCCCCACCCCGCTCTGCCTCCCAATAAATTTAAATTGCAAAGGAATTTTTAAAATAGGTTCTTTAAAAAAAAAATAATGGAATTTTTTAATCCTTTTCCATAGCTGATTCGTGAAATTTTTAATGCCAGTTAACTGTCTTGATTGAATCAAGTAGGTGGCTTAAGCCTTTACCTGTAAAGAAGAGAGCATCATGCCCCAGAGTTGTGATACGCAAGCTAAACCCCTCTGTGTGCCTCCTCAGGACTGACATCTCGGGGTGTAGTCAAACCAAAAAAGCCTTCTTTGGAAAGAGGTCTGTTGGCTTTGAGCTTCTTCTGTTCTGTTGCATCTTTAAAGGTCTTTAGAATAGGGGCCAGCGTGCATGTTTGAGTGCTGTTGGGAGGAGCTCAAGGCATCTGTCGGCATCCCTGCCTTGGGATGGGTGGTGCTGGTACCTGCCCACGGGCACGTGAGAGGCAGACAGGAGTGGGTAATGCTTCAGGTAATAGCTACTCCAACAGCAGAAAACACATATGTCCAACCAAAAGTGATTAATGGACATGGGTTGTACATTGTGTGCAAAAATATACCTGGAATGCACTAATACTTGAAGGATTTGGGAAAGACTGGTTGATGCACAACTTCAGCCCAGTAGCTGATGTCTCAGGGCCTGTTTCCCATCTGCAGTGCAGCGTAATACCCATTTCATCGATGGGACAGCAGAGCAGAAGAGGAAGAATAAAGGATTCAGGATATGCAGATGCAAGTAAGCTGAGGCAAGGGTATTGATGTTAGGTCGTGCTCTTCACCGAGAATTTGAGAAGACCATTTCAGACAGCTGCCTGGTAACCTGGGGCTGGCTCTTCTCACTTCAGGCTGCTGAACTGCTGCCTTCGCTGCTTTGAGAAGAACAAGTATCACGCTTCTCTATGTAAACAATTGCATGAGCTGCTACAGAGGTGTTTATGGGATCATGAACTGAATGGGAAAAGGGTTAGTGAGTGTAGATGTGACTACGAGATATGGTATGGAAGATATGGCCCACAATGTGAAAAAATGGTATCTCCAGTCTCTCCTTTCGATAAGGTGGAAGTTACTGTAGGTAATGCTACTCAGAAGAAATGCTCAGCCAGTTATTGCCTTAAAAAAAACCCATAAAAATCTGCAGCTTGATAATTATTCACATTCATCTCTGGGTAGATTGCATCTTAAAGATAATATTTATTGAATTGCTTTAATAGTTCTTCTTACAGTTGTCTTCTTTGAAGTGAAGAGCTGTATGGCATGGTGCGTCCCATCAGGAGCGGCTGCACGAAGGGCTGAGCTGAGCTGAAGCTGGAGGCTGCCCAGCTACAGCTGGGTGTTGCAGAACCACTTTCATCCTTTACCAGTTTTAGTTTCCTCCAGTCCCAGCTGTAGGCGAAGTTTTGTCAGCAGTAATTGTCAGGCTCTCAAAAGAAACATTTGTTTTGCGGAGGCAAAAACCAGTTCAGGGCTTGGTACTCAAAATGCTGGGTATGGGATGTGCTGCTTACCGACCGGTGTGGTTTTGCGAAAGTGAATGGGAAGAAGACCAGTAGTCCTTGGGACAGCTGGTGCAGAGCAAAGATTACTGCAAAAGAATAAATCCTGCCCAGAGAAGGGGGGCACGCGAGGCATGTGGTGCATTGTGATCTTTTCTGTGTCTTTCCTGAAGGATGCTAAACGCAAGCTGCCAAATGTGTTGGCTTGAATCAGGATGAGCTAGGACACTTACAGGGCTTAAACAACGTAGTCTGAAATGGAAAGTGCCCTAACTGAATTTAAAGAGTATTTTGCGCTTTTTTTGTGTTTGTTTGAAGTGTGTGTTGAATGGAAACAAAGGACGGAGCAGAGGTGAATGGGAGCTGCAGCGCTCTGCCTGGCCTCTCTGCCCTAGGAAAGCCAGGCTGTACCTAGTTGCTTTGGAAGCATCAGCCATCTCCCTTTCCCCTTTCAAACACGTTGATTAAAGTATTGGAGATAAATGTGTTGACTGGGCCTGGTTCTTCTCAGCGTGGGGCTTTTTGTCTTTTTTGATCTGGCCTAGCTGAGCATCCCAGCAATAGCAGCTAATTGATTTAGCCTGTGTCAACTCACTGCGGTACAGGGACTCGGTTATGTCAGCTCTCCCGGTACAGCGTGCAGGGAATAAAACCAGTAACCAAACTCTGCTTCAGGCTGAGATGGAGCAGGGGCTGAACGCAGAGCAAGGGCATGGCATGGAGGGGTGTGGAGAGGAGCCGGTGCATCCGTCCTGTGGCCTCCGGAGAGACCCCGGGAAACCGGAGCTTGCAGGATAGTGGGGCGGCCACGATTTCTCAAAGCTGTCCTACTTAGCCTCTAAAGTAAACACCAATTTGTGGTCTCTTAGTAGGGAGGGAGCAGTCCAATAACGCCGGGATAACTTTCTTGCCAGCAACACTCATCGTCCAGGGCAGCATTTAACTTCCTCTAATTGGGACACTCAGGTTTCAGCAGTTGGCTTGCAAAAACAGCAGACAACCTGAAGGTACCAAATGATTTGTTAGATGCCCATGATACATAGCCCATGTCTGTCTGGGAAAGACACCCCGTCTGGGTGCTCCAGCGGGTGGCACAGGGTCTGGGGGCTGCTCCTTGGCATGAGCAGGTACCTGTGGTGGAGGGGGGGCCAGAGCCCTGCTCTGATGGGAGTGGGAGCGTCGGTGGCACGTGAGGAAAGGCTCAGAAATACGAAGCCGGTTGTGGCCACGGGAGCGAGGAGTGACCACCCTGACCTCCCGGTGGGCACGTTTCTGCCCAACGGTCGCTCCAGCAGCAAGGAGCCCTCTGCGGACGCGCCGGCTCAAAGGTCTGCCCTGTTCAACTTCTGTCCTGGTGGAGCCGAGCCTTAAATAACAGGCAGATGTTTGCAGAGCGTGAATTATGGAAATCAGACCAGTCATAACTTGACTGCTCTAAAATAATGCGTGTCTCTTAGAAGAGTGGCGGCTTAGTTTTTTTTGGCGTGAGGCAGAGACAAATTTGTGTGTGCAAGGCAGTGGCCTGTGTGGGGTGGCCAGGGCCCCAGCCGTGCCATTCCCACCCCTCGGGGCACTCGGGCCGTCCCAGGGCAGCACCGGCCCCGCTGGCACATCCCCTGCTCCAGTGGGAGGGTTTCGCTCCTCCTCGATCCTCCTGGCTTCCCCGCCGGCCCCTGCCCCAAGAAAACGGTGGGTGTTGTGGCAATTAGGAGGTTGCCGGTCGCGGCAATTAGGAGGTTTGCCGGTGTGACCGCGCAGCTGCTGATTTGCATGTCTGCCTACGTCGGGCAACTTTCATGTCGTTCCTCTTTCCTCCCTGGGGCTGCCAGCACGCAGCCGTCTCCCACGAGCTCCTTCCCACGCCCCGGCGGGCGCTACCCAGCACACGCGTGATGTGAGTCCTGCCTCCGGTGCCCCAAATCGGTGGGTCCGGCTCGACGGGGTGGCTCAGCAGCACACGGCGAGTTGGAAACCTGCGGCTGCCTTGCAGGGTTTTGCGTTTCCTCATTCTGGCAGGTAGTCTTGGGGAGCGCTGCTTCATCGTGGGTGCTTGCACAGGGTCGTCTGCAAGAGTAATTCAATGTTAAAAGTAAGTCTTAGTCTCGTTGTTGGAAACTTACTTTGTTTTTTATGATTCCTGCCTTTCTAACCAACCCGACCCCCCAGCCGTTTGTGTTGCCCTCTCTTCCAGAGGAGGTATTGGCATGGCGGGAGGAAGGCTGTCTCCTGCTCTCCTGTGGCAGCTTCATCAGCTGGACCTGGAGAAGTATTAAATTAGCTTTATTATGTCGCTGATTTGAAGTCATTACTGGTGTAAGCCGATGCAGTTCCATTATTGTTGATGGGATTGGGGCTCTTCATGTCACAGGTGAATTGGACTCAATTAACCAAAGCCATGGTCTTAATTAGAAACTCGGCTTTCAGTGGCTCCTCCCGGGCACCAGAGGTGGGACACCCCCCGCCTTGCCTCGCCGCCCCATGGGGCTCTGCAAGTCACCGGGGGAAGGTGCCACTTCGTCCCGTGCAGCATCCGTAGGGACCGCGTGACATCCTCTCCTCATGCTGCGTATCCCCTCGGCTTTGCTCTGGGGGAGAGGAAACCCAGCACAAAATGTGGAAAATGCAAACCTGCCCCTTTGGGCTTGCCGGTGCAGAGCCCGGTGCCCGTGTCGCCTCAGCTCTGAATCTGTCCCCGTAGTCTAAGCAGTGTGGCCAGTGGATGGGTGTTTTGCTCTTTACTTGGGAGACGGTTAGTCAATGGTTTTGACAGATGCTTGGCTTGACAAGTTAAGCGGGGGTTTTGTATTTTCACTAGCTGACAAATTTTCGGTGGCTCTTACTAAATATTACTTCCTACAGCCATGCCTGGCTCTCCCAAGCGCCTCAATGAAGCAACGTGCCCGTAAGTGCTTTATGAAGAACGTGATGCTCATTATCGCACTTACATGGGTAGAAAAACCCAGGCACAAGGAAGGAAGCATCCACTCGTGGGACAGGCCAACGGCACAGCTCCCACGAAGGGCCAGGCTCCTGCTTCCCACTTGGCTGCTCTGGAGCAGAGATCACTACTCAGCAAATGGTCTCCTGCAGCCTACCTTCGCCTTTTTGTAAGAAAGCGTGTCTCTCCTGAGGCATGATCATGCTGGGTTCTGGCATGTGCTGCTGCAGCGGGGCTGGCATGCGGGACCATCCCGAGGGCATGCCCGGCTGCCTTGCCCCTGCTGCTGGAGGGGACGACAGCCCTTCCGAAAGCGTGCACCCTCCCACTAAATATAGCATCAGTGCAGGCTCTATTTTTAGCCTGCATTTTAAGTGCGCTTTACAGCAGAAGCCTTGCAGGATTTCGGCAGCAGACCCTGCAGATGGGTTTCCTGGGGGAGGGGTTTGTGTCCTTTCCTGGTGAGGAAGGATGTGCCAGGGATGGAGAGCTCACGTGGTGCTCGCCGGTGGCCCCATGCACCACGCGCTCGCCCAGCCGGCTGCTGCAAAACAGGCGGTGTAGTGGCTGATTGCTGCCTCCTGCTAATTAAGAGCTCCTTCCTCTGCCTGGTCGCTGGGTTTTTTTGTCCTTTCTCTCCCCTCCAAAAGCTGGTAGGAACGTAGCCACTTGGAGAGCTCTCCCCTCCCGGTCAGGAGTGGCCGCAGTTGTCTAGCGTGCTCTGGAGTTAAGAGGGATGAAGCCGTAAGCGTGGGTGAAGGTTAGTTTAACCTGGAACCTCAAGTAAATCCCTTTCAGACCGCTTCCCCAATTCAAGTTAGGATTTGGTACCATTGCTGTTGCATCCCATCGTGCGTCTAGCTGTGGACCGGCACTCCCCGTAAGACAGCAAGGAGAGGATGAGAAGATGAAGACTTGGGCAGCAGCGGAAGGCTCGGCGTGCTGTGATTCAGGCTTGTTGCGTGGGACCGAACTGTTTTGAGCTGTTGCTGTAGATGCTCACTCACCCGGTTGTACCGCAGGCGGCAGCTTTTCATGGGCCAAGCTGGAGTTTGCACCCACCAGCAGTCCGGGGGGGACCATCCCTCCCTGCTCCACGGCTCTTTGGGAAGGGCTGCTCTTTCTGGTGGCCATCAGGAAGGACTCTGTGGTTCCCTAACAAGTGTCTGGGTGCAAGATAATGACAGGACATCCATGCTTAGCTCCTCCGAGTTTGTGATCTGCAGAACAGACTTGTAGCTGCACATGCTGGCAGCACCGTCCTGCATGTGGACCATGCCTGGGGGAGGCAGGGGAGAGAAAGGTGCTGCTATTTTTGTTCCAGTGGTGGTTTGTGATGGTTGTTTCGTTGCCTAGATAGCTTACAGTGGGTGGCATTCACATCAGACGCTACCCCACACCCGAAAAACAGAAAACAAACAAAAGCTGAGATAAGTGGTACTTTAAGGAAGATCAAAAACTCGTCTGTGTGTTTCTTCTTCTTGGGGGAAGCTACGGTCCTACCGACAGATCAAATGTGGGTTTAGGTATGTATACACAGGGCTCTCGGTGGGCCCCCTTGTTCCCCTCTAAATTACTGGATATGGATGTGACGGGTTTGGTACGAATCACCCCATCAACACACAAAAAAAGTATTCTCGGAAAAGTTTCTTTTTGTTCTGATGAAGATGGTCAAACATTGCCTCACAGTGTTGCTGTATATGATGGGGGACAGTAAAATGGCTGCTTTTCAGGTGCTGATCGCACAAAACACACTTCTTGTTACTTTTTCTCCCTAACAAACTTGCAGTGGCATATGTCATTCCTTTCTAAGCCTGCTTTATTCTCATTTCAGCTCGGCTTTACTGGAGCAGCCCTAGCTTGTGCTCAGCATGCCACGTACCTATCTGTGTATTTCCAGCCCTCTTACCTCAGATGAGTTGAAACCTGATGGCCGAATGAAAAGCGTAACATTGCCGAGCTGCGTTTTCTTGCTGAAGGTTTACGTGCATCTTCATTTCACTTGCATAACTTGCATATGTAGGGGCTACTCTCTGCTGCTATTGCTATGCAAGAAGTCAGCCTCTAAACTTAGCTCTGATCCGAGGCACCTTCCCCCAAAGATGTATAGCACTTCTTTTCACCGTCATTGCTGACAGGTGGGTTTTCTTTAATTCACATCAAAGATCCTCTTTCAGCGCCTGCGTTTGGGTTTTACCCTCTTCATCCCTTGCACGGTGGCCCTTTTGCCGCGGCGGTGTGAGCGGTGCTGGGCTGTGCCCGGTGCAGGCAGCGGGGCCGGTGGATGCCCGGCACGCGTGGCTGTGGGAGCTGCCACTGGTGTTTTGGAGGGCACAGAGCTGACTCTCCTCTGATCTAAGCAAAATCCTGTGCCAGCTGGGTAATGGGGGGAGATTAATAGCTGCCTTGGAAGCCAGTTTTCCAGCATACTGGCCGGAGGGCAAGCATCATGATAGTTGTAGCAGCTGGTTTGGAGAGGAGGGAAATGAGGGGAAGATAAAATTGCACACCCAGAATGCCAGGGTAGCCTGTGTCCATGCTTTGATGTCTTCTCCCTCCACACCCTCCTGTGGGTTAAAAATGAAACTAGACTGCATTTATAATGGGTGTGTGAATATCTGTATTTAGCTCCAGCCAGCAAGCTCCTGGACTGGTTCCTCGTATGTGGAGAGATACGGTTTGACCAAATGCAGGAACGGGTATTTTCTGTGCCCTCGTTGTGGGGACGGATGGACACACACGGATGGACACACACACATGTTGTCTCATCAATTCAGGCGTCGCAGCCTAACAAATTCTGACACATATGTACATGCTGGGTTATGAAAAGGGATAAAGGGAGATTAAACATCCTTTTATTCCTCGTTAATGGTCCTGAAGTGTGTAGGTCAGGGCGTGGGTTCCCCCTGCCCCCCATCGCCACCGCTTTGGGGTTAGGGCTGTGGGGAGACAGCCCTGTTTGGGTCTGCGGCGAGGACAGGGGCACCCTGCAATAAGCAAACATAGCTGCGGACCAGCCTCAAAATCTCTAAAATCGATTTGCGCAACCAGAGGAGCGGGTGTGAGCATCCTTTCCCCAGTGCCTGTCGGAGGGGGCAGGAGCTGTACTCGCACCTTCGGGAAGGCCAGGGCGAAAGATGGGGTTCCTCCAAAGCGGCAGGCGGGGTGCGCGTGTGAAGGCAGGTAGCTCGGAGGAATTCAGTTTCCCTCCTGTTACTGTGCAACACTTCTGCATCCACTTCTGCACGGCGCGCTTTAATCAGCAGCCCTCCCCCCTTGGCCCCCAGGCCTTGAAATTCCACAAAACCCAATTAACAGAGATGAGAGAGCTCTAGCATGTATACATATGAAATTTCAGAAGGCTGAAAAAGAGACTCTTAATACCATAAAGCCTGCCCTAAAGTAAAATTTGCATCTGAAATCTACATAGTTAACCCCGTGAGGAAGACAGCATAGCTGAGCACAACTTTTTTTTCCCCCCAGAGCGGTAACTTATCCAGGTCTGCTGGGTTTGGCATCAGCCTGCTTGCAGCTGAGGAGTGCTGCGGAGCAAGCCCCGCGCCTCCCGTACAACCTGCAGAGAGCACCAAGGAATTGTAGCTCCAGCTTTAGGGACTGTACTACAATGGCCCAAACAAAACAAAACAAAAAACAACCCCAGCTTGAGAAGATCACGCGAACTTTTCTAGGTTGGTGACCAAAAGCAGGCTGGGTGGATGTGGTGCTTGCGTGGACTCATTGAAGGAAGTATTCAAGACTGATCTAATTATCACTTCCAGATTCAGCACATTCAACCCAGGGCTCCAGGTGTTTCATGCTTTACTAACGTGGTACTACACTGGCTTGTTTAAATTCCTCATCATGAACTGTCCTTAGAAAGACACCTCCCCTTTAAAATAATTACAAACAAACAAACAAGCAAATCCAATCCTTTCTGTGCGGGTTCAGTGCTCAGGGGGGAACTGGGGATAAAGCTTTATTCCCCTTCTGTGCTTTTATCTATCTCTTTTGCTATCTTGTTTGTGTAAGATACAAAATTTCTCCTCCTATTATCCTACTTACAGCTTAACAGCATACTAATTGAAGACCTTACTTCTGTTGCTCTGCTCTTTTTTGAGTCTCTGTACATCTATCTTCCGTAGGAGCGGTACACAAGTACCCCCTTCAATTAAGAGAAATTAAACAAGAGCTAAAAACTCTCACCTGGATGCTTTATGTGATTCCCCTAGTTGACAGTGATGGGTTTGGCTTTAAAGTGGCTGGTATCTGGGGAGGGTGGTGGTGATGGGGACTGGTCAATGTGCTGGGAACACAGGTAAGTATTTCCCTGCAAAAACACGAGGCCTCAAAGCTGCTTTTTTTATTACCTCCGGATTCTGCAAAGGGCTGGTTATCTCACACTGCGAGCCAGCATGATCAAAGCCCCAGGAAAGGTCAGGCATTCCTCCAGGAGTGACACTCAGCTGCCAGCAGCACTCCTCCAGCCCACAGCTCCCACGGCCGCACCGCACTGAAATCCTTTATCTCGTTAACGAGTGAACCTACAGATTAGCCAGCCTGGCCTTAGCTTGATGTCGAGAGCGTGTAACACCTGGCCTGGGTTTTCTGAAGAGGAAAGTTGGTTTTCAAAAAAAAAAAAAAAATAATTAAAAAAAAAAATTGTGGGGGAGGCATTTCCTTCCTCTGACTTAGTGTGAGGGAGCTTGATGCTGAGAAAAGCTGTGCTCCGTCTCTGCTACACTGGAGAAGCTGCTTTCTTCATGTTCTCAGCTCCTAGTTTTGTGCAATTGATACAAACGGTGAGTTCCAAATATTGGGCATATGAGAAATTATCCACTGTATCTTCTAGTGAGAGGATATTGTTTTCTCATTGTTTTGATAGACTGGCATTTAATTACTCCTTTTGAGCTGGGTATCCCCTATGAGCAGCTTGTGAGTGGACAGGGAGGTTTGGGGAGGGCAAGCGGAAGGAAGAAATGCTCGAGATGAGCAAATCCCATCTCCGCTTCTGCACGTTAGATGCTGTATTTTTTGCGTCTGTGCTAGTTTGGTGGTGTGAGGGGCTGCACCCCTCGAGTTGGGATGATGGGGGTTCACTCCATGTCTCACAGTCCCGTCTCTGGCTGTGGCGAGGGGCTGACTGTCCTGAGCCTGGTTTGTTGGTGTGGTGTTTTTACCAGCTTTGTCTTCAGGCACGGGCGCTGAAACTACGTGAAAGGCAGAGGGGACTTCTTCTGCCTGCGTTTCACGGTGTGATAGCATCTTGGCTGCGACCCAGCACTTGTGAAATGGTGGAAGCACGTTAACAGCCTGAAATTTGGGGTAATCTTTATTTGTAAATGAGGTTAAGGTATACTTATCCTAGGTGTAGGATAGGAGTAAGAGAGACCTAGACATGCCTTTTCTCCAGCAGCATGCGATGTTACGCAGCAAGGGCACTTAGTGCCATGAGAGGGGAAAATTAATATTTATTTTGTTTTAGAAGAGAGCACTTGATTCCTTGTTTAAAGGTCTGAAATAGATGACCTTGGATCTATCTCCCTGCTTGTTTCTTGAATAAAGGGACAGTAAAAATTTACCTCCTCTACAAATAAATGTGGCAAACTCTGCGACTGGCTGCGGACATACGGCCTCTCAAACAAACTAAAAAGTGTCTGTGTGTAGCATCCGCGGGGCCTGCAGTGGTAGCGCCCATCTCTGCCACCCAACCTCGATGATCCTCAGATCCCAGAGCATCGAGCTAAAAAGCATCCTCCCTTTGCGGGGGGAGAGGGGAAGGGCTGGTCCTGACCTCCAAAATACCATGCTGGGAACGGGGAAGGAGTCTGCTGGTTTTGTTGGGAGCAGGGGAAAGAGAGAGCGGGAAGGAGCGAGGAAAAAAATTAACCAAAAAAAAAAACCAAACCCCAAACTTCTCCAGTATATGGTTGTAGACCTTGACCACATTCCTGCCTGGTGGTGGCAGCTGGAGAGGTTGCTGGGTGGGAGCGTCGCTGGCTGAATTTGCCCAGCCCCAGTGCCAGCCCACGCCGGGCACTGCGGCAGTTTTGGGGTTCACTGCCCCACGGCAGCGTGTACAATGGGCAGGTCTCGTGTAGACACCTCGTGTGTCCACCCCAAAAAAGAAAGGGGTTAGCGCTGCATTTGGGCATCTCTGGCACTCTCGACCATCCGCCCTGCCAGCAGTGGAGGAGGGCCAAAGGCTTCCCTGGCATGAGCTAATTTTTTGCCTGATAAATTGTTCAACGATGTTTTGCAGAGTCTAAGGCGGCTGTATTTCTCCCAAGTGCGGCCTTTATTTCAATGAAAAGTACTGAGGAGGGATGCAGTTATGATAAGAAATTGTCCACCTCTTCCTCCGCCATGCTTCGAGGGGGAGATAATTGCACAGGGGAGCACTAATTGCATGAAAAATAAAACTGTTGGTAATGATGGGGCGATGGCAAACTTCGGAAGTGCCTCTTTAATGAAATCGAGCGTAACTCTCATATAATGTTTGTTGAGTTTAGTAGGATTGAAATATAATTGCGAGGTGATCTGTTGCTACTAGCGGGGCTCTGTGTGCAGCCGTAAGCCCATCTGGAAGGGTGATTTACTGGAGGCTTGAGCAATCTGGCAATTTAGGCTCTTTTTTTTTTTTTTTTTTTTTCTTTTTTT
>NW_009623790.1:28872-48891 GCF_000690535.1 Cariama cristata
TACGATGTTTAGACTTCTACCCATGTTATAAAGCACAGCCCAGGGTTTTTATGAGGATGTAGGTGCCTGCTGCACAAAACTTCGATTGTGGGCTGGGTGTGTTTTTTTCCTTTTAAGAGTGATTTTTAAATTTTAAAGGACAGCCCTTGAATTAAAAAAAAAAAAAAAAAATCAAGTCTAGCAGCAGGCAGAAATATCCTATACAGAATTTAAAAGGCATCACGTGTGTTGTGCATACCAGCAACCTTTTTTTAAGCCCTGTGGCCAACTGGGGGAAGGACCTTAGTACTAACAGCCCAAATCGAGTGGGATGGGAAGGGGGAGCAGGTGAACCCCACGTTTCTCCCCGTCTCCCCTCATCTCACAGGCTGCCCAAGCCGGGGCCCCCCCAGCCACTGGAGAGCCTTTGGGTCAGTGCCCAGGATGGCCGTGCGCTTGCGTGGGTAAGGCCTGCAAACTGAAGGAAATGCCTGTTTTTGGGGAGCCCAAGGGTGCTGTGCAGTAAATTGAGCCAAGCAGGTCCAGGGGGGTCCAGGCAGCTTCCCGGGGCTGAGCGCAGGGTGGTGGGGCAGGGGTGAGGATGAGCGGTGAACGGGGCTAGAGCAAAGCTGGAGGAAAGCCAATGCCACCAGTATTGGGAAAGATGCGTTTTGGGTCCTGAGGACTCCCTGGGTCACGAGGGTGTGTTTTGGCAGGGGTGGGCAGCTCTCGGAGGCTGATCTAGCCCCAAAGCTGACGCAGGAGCATCCCTCCAGCGTTCCTTCCTTGGCTCCTCTCTGCAGCTGGAGGCAAGGCTTGCCTTGAGGTTGCCGTGTCAGCTTTTCAGGGAGGGGAAAAAAAAAAACAACCCAAAACTTTCCTAAGCTGCCCTGAGAGACAGCAGGCAGGAAGGTGGGGTGCTCCATCTTTTCTGGGTACCCCTTTTCCCTTCCTTTTTCTGCTTCAAGGGGCTGCAAACAGGCTGGCAGCTTGCACGGGCCCATCATAATTACAGTACTCCCCTGACTTGAGTCATCTCCCACCAGCAGCCCCGCGGCTGGGACGCATCGATCCCTTTTTTGTACGTTCTGAGATGCCGTTTGGCAGACGAGACTAAAAATACTGAGGTTATGCATTGGTAGCTCAGCATCCAGTGGTGTTTTGCGATAGGTTTAGTGGTCTGGTTTACGCCAGGAGTCCAAATGAAACAGCATCGACGGTTGGGGCCAAAACCAGTGTTTGCAGCCCTGCTCCTTTGAGCCCATGCCTTGCTTGAGTCATTCTTTGTTCATCCTTAGCTGTGTGCTGTCATTTGTTTTTTAAATATTTTTAGCTACAGGTAAATGTAATTTTAGTGCGTGTTTTTGAGTCTCGTTGATGTGATGAACCCCCGTGGGACTGATCTATAAAATTAAGTTAGTAGCTTTTCAACACTTTTGTTTGTACTGAAATCATCTTGTACAATATGGTAGAGAAATAATTCCTGTTGTGACCTTCTGCTGATGGTTCAAAGAACCTGTCTAAGAGACATCCTGTTTCTGGAGGGCCCTATTGCTTTAATTCCTGTTAAAATTGGTTTTGCCTTCTGTGGAACAGTGCTGCAGAAATTAAGTACTTGCAAATGCGTTTTACCTCCAGATAAATGTTGCAGTTTGCATTTTCAATCCTAGTGAAGCTTTAGCAGACTGCTACTTTTGGCCTAATCATTTGTACGTTTTTAGGGATTTTTTTTTTTTTTTTTTTTAGTTTAAAAATGAATATTTTATTTTAAGCCTTTGGACCATCTTGCCCATATCCAGTGATGGATGTCTAATGAGATGACTTTTTACCTCCACTAAATGGTTATATTGTTTGCACTGATGTATGCTAAGACTTGATGCATTAAATCTTTGGTCATTAGCAGATGCCATTAGCAGAAAAGTCCAAATCACTTAGAGCTGGGACTTAAGACTTTTCATTAAAACCTGAATTTGCATATTATTGGATAAATCTGTTAATACGGTTTAGCTGGACTCAGGGAAGTTACTTGAAAACTTTTTCCAGTGCGTATACAGGGTCAGTGGTGCCTGGGAACCTCGAATTTAGAGAAGTGGCCCTTCTGGTGCTTCCTTTGTACCCCATCATATGCTGAGCAACCCCTGCATCCATCCCACCCGGCCCTGCCTGCCCCCACCACCCTTAACGCCACGCACGCAGCTCCGGCTTTTGGCATTCAGCTTCACGTTTGGCATGATCTGCTCCACTTCTGCCAGGAATTCCCCCTGAAGCGGCTAAAATCCCAGCAGCGGGTGTTCCTTGCCTCCCGGCAACGCGTGGGCAGCCCTTCTTGCCATTTTGGGACCCCTTTGGGGTTGGCCTTCGTGGCAGTTTCCCCACGAGAGCCTTTTGGCAGCAGTGGCAAAGTGGGGAGCAGGGCTTGCTGGGGTCAAGGACCAGCCGAGGAATCATCAATGTCACCAAATTCATCACTCCTCCATCTTCACATCTGTTTTGAGGGGATTTATTTCCTGTTTTTTAGAAGGTGGATGAGGCAGGAGCACTTCTAAAAATGTCAGTCATGTTGGGTAGCGTGGCCAGCACAGCTTGATCTCTGTTTTGCTAGAAGTAAGCGGTTGCTGCTCGGTCAACCTCTAAGTTGCAAATTTAGGCATGGTGAACAGAAGTTTTGGACATGTAAAGGTGTGTGAGGTGCTTGCAGAGGCGTCTGAGCCCTTGTCCTTGCCTTCTGTGAGCCAGAGCTGAGATGTGTTCCCAATGCATGTCATGCTCTCACGTTTTCTTAATCAAGAACATTTCTATTCAGTGCATCTTAAAAATCGTTGCTGAAAGAGAAGTTGACCCATTTCTTGGTCTTCTGGGCCTCTGATGGTCTCTGTTATGGCACGTGGTGTTGAATAGGCTGCAACATAGACTTAATGTAAATACATTTAAGAGAGGTCCTATTTCAAGCACTTTTGATCCACTGTGTGTGCAAAGTCGAAAGGCATCTTCCTGTCACCAGGGTGCAGGATGGTTTTTTTTTTCTCGGTTCCCCCCAGGAGCCTGGGTCCGTATCCTGTGGGACTTGAGGAGAGCGATGAGGAAAAGTCATCTCATCCTGTGACGCACGTTGTCTGCCAGAACAGGAACGCTGGGCTTCAGAGGCTGCCGTCGGACCGCCCGCTTTTGCACAGAACTTGTATGCTTGTGTAGTAGATGGTGTTTCACTTGCCTGAGTGGTTTTCATCGTTGGTTTAAGTGGGTGCTGGAGGGTGCAGAGGAGTCCCTGGGTTGAACAGTGGACCAAAGCACATCGCTTTGCCTGGGAGAGGCACGTTAGCTAGCACGTCTGGGTACCGCAGAGAAGATGCCAAAGTTGTTGTGAGCAGGGATCCTGATAACCTGGAGGCAAACAAAACAAGTTTGTGTCTTTGTCTTAACTCAGCAGACGGCTCTGGTGACAGAAACCAGAGCAGCTTTGTCCCCAGGGGAGAGCTGAAGATGGCACAAGAGGTGACACTGGGATGGGCTCCAACATCTTTCCCCCCACCCAAAACCACTGGGCCTCCCTGGCACATAACATCCCCGCTGATCCCCCCACCGGGCAAGCGGCCGGGCCGTGGGCACCGGTTCCTCTGATGTCCCGCAGGCTTCCTCTGCTGGTTTAAGGCAAAGGTCCTTATCGTCAAAGCAATTAATAAGCCAGACGCCTGCAACTCAGAGGCTTGAGCTTGGGCTTGTTAAAACATTGCGGTGCCTGTGTTCCCCTTGGCCAATAAAGAACAGAAAGGGCTGTGGGCAGGTCAGGAAATGATGGGGGGAAAATGCCTTTTTGGCTGACGGGGCTGGCTCCTGTGTGACAAGGATGCAGGAGGCAGAAGCAGGGATGCTGTGCAGAGTAAAGGCTGAGGAGGTGCAGCCCGTGAAGCATGTCACCATCCAGAGTATTTCTAGTGCCATTGGTCCCATTTGCCAGGTTTTGGGAGTGCTTAGTGACCCTTGGGGTCGAGTGTGTGATTTGATTCTGCGGGTTGCCGCTCGTTGGGTGCGGGCTTCTTGGTATTTACATCAGGAAAAAGATGAACTGTTGAGGATGGGCAAACTTAAAAGGACAGTCTTGCGGGAGCTAGAGCTTAAAACAAGCATCGGCTGGCAAATTGTGGAGTGTTTACTGGCAAATAATTGCCATCAGAGAAGAGCCGCTGCTGAGTTCAGAGAATGAAAGAAAACATTGCAAAATAATAAAAAAAAAAGCTTTCCCTGCGAGCGTATGGCTTTGCTGGCGATTTAATGCCCTATCGGTTGTTAGTACATATTTCTAAAACTAAGGAGTTGTACAAAACGAAGTATAATCTGTCGGTATGTGAATTTGCAGTATGTAAATAGAAATGGGCTTGTCCTCCCCTGATCGGAGCCTTGCAAGACCTGCCTGGCTCGCCGCGTGGCTCACCAGCACTCCAGGTCTCCCGACAGCCTTCCTGAGCAGGCAAGAACAAACAAATTAAGAAGTCACGGGAGAGAAGAAAATAGAGATAGCAGGGGATTTCTAATCAAGCTATTTTAATACTGGGTGTGCTTTAATCACTTACTTAATGGCAGTGCTTAATGAACATTTGAAATAAAGCATGTTTCTGTCAGAGATTCAACATCCGTGTTTTTAAAGCTGTCTTGAGGGAATTCAAATGTTTATTACAACTTTTCAGCAAAACCCCATCACAGTTGTGCTATATTAATTTCCAAGATTGAAGGGGAGGGGGCAAAAAAAGTGAGAAAAAGACAAGAATGTAGACAAGCCATTAGTGTGGTGGTTTCTCACTAACATTGCAATTAACCTGAATCCGGTTACTCATTCTAATCTGTCTAGATAGATGCTTAGTCCAGACTTTATCAAACTGCATTTGCTCTTTTCTTTGCAATGCTCCCCTATTGTACTGTTGTACTGAAGTTTTTATTGAGCACCGACCCTTTGGGCTTCAGGGAGAGCAGTTTGCTCTGGCTCCTCTTGCCCATCCTTGTACGCTGCCTGCATTTCCAGCCGTGACTCCCTGTTTGCTTCGGGCACTGACCTTTGTGCCCGTGGACCGTGGCACAGCACCGTCAGCCATGAAGCTGTCTTTCCCACGCATTGCAGCTACAGCCACTTGCTGCTGGGCTTCCCAAAAAGATCTGGGCAGCTGGAAAAGGGGCACAAACTTTTCCTGCTCCCGAATAACACGAGAAGCTCTAGCAAGGATCCTGGGTACCCCCTTCACCTGTTGATGCGCTGGCAGTTTCTTCTCTCCATCTCCCGGGGGTCTCCTGGGATGCTGTGGCGTTGTGATCACCTAATGCAACATGTCCTGGGGAGGTGGGGAAGCTTTCAGTGAATGACTTAAAGTTTTGTTCTCCCCTTCCCTGGCTCCCAGCGCTAAATACAACTTAACTACATGGCATAGCACTACAGTACAGTATGTGAGGAAAAGGACGACCTGGAAGATTTTTCTTCTAACCTCGGCAAGCCATGAGTTTACCCCCTGAAACCTGCGATTTCAATTCTAGTTTTGTTCTGCATGAGCATTGGCAGTGGCAAAGCCGTAAAGTTTCACATCGGAGTGGATGCAGCATTTCACTTTGTCTCTTTACCGTGGTGAGTCCCTGGGGTGTCACCCCCGCTGTTCGTAAGTGTGAAAGGTCAGGGAGATAAATGGCCTCCCGTTGCCGAGTTGTGAAGTGGGGTAAAAAGACTGCGCCTTTTTTATTTGGCGTTCATAAATCACAATATTCCTAAGCCCCTGTTTCCTGTGAGCAGGGTGTTCCTGTGGGTGTGCTTTCCCATCCCTGCTCCTTTTAGCTTCAAGTGAGGCAAAAAGTAAGGTTACTAATCCACCACCCCTATACCTGCTATGTCATTTTCCCAACTGTACTGTCTAAGGATTGGAGAAGGTTTTGAAAATTAAGCATAAAATGATCTCTGCTGTCAAGAGGCTAGAAGGAGGGTGTCTTCGGACATAAATCTATTTGCTTTAAATAAATGGTTTGGGGATCGAGGGGAGTAACCTGAGCTTTCTGTTCATCAAGCTTGCTGCACCTCTGCAAAGTCGTCTATGGAAAAGTATTGTGCGATAGCTCCCAGGGAGGTGGCAAATTGTAATTGCAATTATTGCTGATGTTGTTAAAGAGCTTATTTCATCTGTTGGTAACTAGTTCTGGCCAAAACACCTTACTGTTATCTCTTCTTCTTCCACCTCTGGTGCCCCTGTGCTAAAGCTTGTCCATGATGAACCCAGACATGGGCCTGGTTTTGACATTGCTCCAAAACTACGTTCTTCTTGGTCTTGCATTTTTATTGCAACAACTGGTCGGCAAAGGCATAAATGTGGAGTTAGTTTAGCCATTAAAATGCTGTTGCTATTTTGAGAGGACAACTGAAAGTGCCGTCTTCTGGGTTTGCTAAGGCCGTCTGCCTAAGGATGATTTGAGGGCTCTAGAAACTAGGAGTTAAATAGGCTAAAAAGGGATGGATTTTTCTTGTCTCTTCAGGTCAAGGTATCCTCAAATCCTCCAACAAGTCATTGGTCCTTTTATTTTGAGGTACTGCTATAGCAAGAGTGGAAGGGTTTGGGGTTGGGGTGTTTTTGTGGTTTGGTTTGGGTTTTTTTGGAGGAGCTATCTGATGTTGTTTTTTTCTCCTGAATTTAACATTTGCTGTCAGAAACTTGAAGCAATGTTTTTTCAAAATGACCCTCTCTTTCAGGACCAAAAGGGAATGCATACATTTCTGCATCCTTAAGTTTTGTTGGGTTTTGTTGTGGTTTTTTGTTTTTTGTTTTGTTTTTTTTTTAAATTGGCTTATTTTAGTCTGAATTGAGAAGACCATCTGCTAGTTCCTGTACCCAACGCACAACTTGTTGACAGGAGAAGAAAAGTAGATGGGCTGGGGCCTTTTTTGGCTTTTTAGAAGCATCTTTGTGTTTCAAGAAGAGAGGAAAAACAAAACAAAAACCAACCCACCACCTCTTTAGGTGTTGACCCAAGGATGCTTGGGTCTTGTGCGCAGATGCTTACTTGCTCGTGGCTCTCTGCGACCCTCCCTGCCCGTCTGTGACCTCCTTTGTAGATGCTCGCCTTTGAAGGGTCATTAATGTAGTATCTTTCTCTGTGCAGCAGCTGGAACAAATGGTCCCTCCAGCTCCGGCGCGAGCTCCAGCCGCCTGCTTCGCCCGACGCTGACCTACAGGCATTTTTGCCATGGCTGTCTCAGGCTTTTTATAGTTTTTGCACACTTGTTGCATATAGGATACCTTACAGGTGCAGGCCTTCGCTGAAGCGTTAGCTTGCTGTTTGAGGAGGGCTTGGGTTGTGTTTTTTTCTGGTAGTCTTGCTTTTCTTCGGAAGCATTTAAAAAATGAGAGAAATCTTGCATTCAGACCAAATCTGAGATGCAGCGTTTCACCATCAACTCACCGGAGATTAATTTAAACTGTCTGGAAGCGTGCTCCTCAGATGACAGGACAGGCACGTGTTTCAAATGGTGAGTAACGCTGTGAATCCAGGTATGGCATCGCCAGCGCAGAGCACTTGCAGGGGTTACCCAGCCACATGGCAGCGGCTGGGGCCACCCAGCCACATGGCAGCGGCTGTGCCAATGCCACCGCCAGGGGATTTCTTCCCGCCATCCTTGCCCTGCCCAAAATGCCTGAGTATGCTTCAAGCCTTACCACTTGCAGACCATGACTGCTGTTTGCAAGGGAAACGTGTGCTCTTGTACCAACTTGGGTGGTTGTTCCTGCGTTACTTTAACACAGGAGTAGTTTTAAACTGGTGTCCGGTACACGGTGAAGTTCCTGCTGGGGTAATCTCTACTGCTGGGTCAGGGTCCTCTTCCCCGTGAGCTCTTGCCCTTTGCCCACCAACATTTCATTAGGGATTTGTTGGGTTTTTTTCCAGGTCAGTCATAAAACTAAATAGCAGCTTCATCCTGGCACTAACTGGCCAAATAATTTGGCTCCTGCTGTTTCCAGTCCATGTATATTCTCCCCACCCTGCCTGTTTGCCCCGTTGCGGTCCCTTCAGAGGACCATCCCCTGCCTGCGCCGCCTCACCTCAGCCTGCGCGTGTGCTCAGGAGAAATAAAAGATACCAACTGTGAAGGCCAAGCTGATGAGCAAATGTCCAAGCAGCAGAAGTTCCCCGAGGAAGGCTGGGGAGAGGTCCCTCGAGTCTAAGGCTCGTTCCCAAAGGAAGCTGCCGTAGGCTCTGCTGCAAGGCTGTGCAGTGCAACGCAACTGGAACCATGGTGGGCCAGTGGCCTCTGAGAAGGAGGCCACCAAGGTGTAGTCAGTCAGGAGTGAGTGTCCCTTTGAGCTGGGTCCCGTGGGGCACGGCTGGTGTCCCCAGGCCAACAGGTGTGGGTGATCCCTTTGCCGTTAACCTTTAATGTTCATAACGGGTTAAGATGCCCATGTGACAAGGTGCCTTAAAGCACCGTGGAAGGTCTTCGGGTTTGTAAACCACAGGTTCTCATTTTTAGTTACTTATTTTTTCCAAATTGCAGATCTTGAGCTAGGCTATATGTTCAATTTCCTTTACTTTCCAGGTCGTGTGAAGCAGCTTAGGCCTGGACTATAATGAAGGGGACTCAACTGATGTGGTGTGGTAGTACACCACACACGCTGAGTCAGAGCTGTGTTAGGAAGCGTTTCAACAAACAACCAACTTCTTCAGGTTGTCGTGGAAATTAGAATTGCATCCTCATCTGCTTTATTGTGTTTCTAGAAGCTGCTTAGGTACCACCTTGCGCCAAAATACTACATTTTGGTGGGTGGATGAAGTATAATTTGTGTACTGAAATATTGAAGAACCTTGTGTAGGACAATGGCCAATTGCTTAATTACCTCATTGAAGGTGTGTGGACTGATCGAGTTTTGCAGAAGATTTTAAGCTTGTGTTGAGGAGAAAAGGTGCTCCGGAAACCGTGCCTATATTAGATGTATACAGGCAGTGTGATGCATTAGATGTGTAGTATTAGTTGTATGTCACCAGTGTGCCGGGGAGAGCGTGGTGGGTGCTGCCTTGGTTAGCGGGTGTTGAGGGAAGCATGGCGGACCAAGTTCCTTCTGCATGGAGATCATGTTGGCCCAAATCGACGGTCCCTGGGTTCAGGTCTCTGTCAGTCACTCGAGTATTTCTGCAGCTGTATGCACTGTCTTTGGAGGTTCTGGGGAGACAAATCTAGTAGGGATGGGGTGTTTGTGGGAGGAGGAGGAAGCCTGTGGGCAAAGATGCTGGTCTGCATTAGGAGAGATCTAGTCGGTACTGTCTTGTACCTCAGCGTGAGGTAGGATTTTGGCCATGTCGCGCAGCCCTGTGAAGCATTTGGGGCAGTAATGCCCACTGTGAGTGGTAGGCGGTGGAAAGGGCTCTGGCATCATCTCCAATCCAGATATCCCCGGGGTGAAGGGTGCAGGCCAGCATCCGTGAGGTCAATCTGTTCCTCTCCTTGCCCCAGCCCGTGGGTGGGAGGGTTGAGAGGGCGGCAAGAGGGGCATCCAGGTCTGCATACGAGATCTTGGTCTCCTGCCCTGATCTCTCCCGGGGAGGAGGGCCCAGATAACCCATCTGGGTTGACTTCTAGGGCAGGTGCCATAGCAGAACCGATTTAGTCCGTAGGGCTTTTGGAAAATACGTCATCAGGCCTTTCTCATCCTGGTTTCGTTTTGTATATATTGCTCTGTGTTTTCTCCCTGTCAGTCACTGTGGTATTCGTCTTGGTGGGACCACCGGGAACGGGCAGGCTCGGCCTGTGCCCACCGAGCCCCTGGCCGGTGGCACGCCTGGGCACCCAGCAGGATTTAGCTGCCAGAGCTCCCTAGGTCCTCCCAAAGCAGTGTGGGGCAGGCAGGCCCGAGAGCTTTTTATTAATATTATTTATTGTTACTATTATTTTTTTTCCGGTTTCTGGCTCTGCAGACCCACAGATGCTCTTAATGGAGATACGGCCCGTTTATATGTTAATTTTAAGCCTTCTGACAAGCGGTTTGCTTTTCTCCTGACTTCTCACGGTTCCTTTGCCCGTTGAAAGCCGCTGCCACGGGCTTAGGGGATAAGGTGCCGAGAATTAGAAAATAAAATAAAATCTGCAGGATGCTGGAGAGCGAGGGGGAATGGGGATTGGCTTGCTCAAAGTACAAACGGGTGATTTCTGAAAGCAAGTAACCCTGATACCAGGGGCGTGCATGACAATTACATCCAGTACAATACAAAATGTTAATTACTAAATTTTGAGAAATTAATGCTGATTAGCAGCTGCGTGTGTGTGACCTAAATACATCTATTGCTTGATCTTTATTCATAATACGGAGTTTATTGTTGATAAAGTAATTGCTGAATGGTGGGCTGGCCCACAAGTGTCGTAGCTAAAGACTGAGGCCTGATTTGTAAATCGTCTGAAATTTGTTGGCATCTGTTTTTTGTTGAATTTATACAGGCAGGGAAGATGAATAGCAGTCTGAGCTATCCCCTTTACAACTCAATTCATAGATATTATTGAGAATTCATATTGCTTTTATTATTTGGTCACAAAAATGGACCTAATGCTTGTTGGCTTTAAAACACCTACTAGCGCTGCTTTCTCTCTCCATCTTGCAAAATATAAGACAAGGCCGAAGCTTAAATTAAAATCCTCAGGTTCTTATCTCTTTCCCACAGGAAAGCAAATCTGTGTTGAAAACCGTAAAATTAAGAGGAGAGCAAGGATAGCATAATTTAGCAAAAATTCATGGCACCAGATTCTGAGCTATATGACTGGAGGGATAGGTCAGACATTAAGAAGATACTGCCTGCTAATGCAAGTTCCTTAAGGTGGTGCTCTGGAAACAAGGCAAGCACGGAATGCTGCACTGGTTCCCACTTGCTCCCGTTCCTCTGCTCCTACTGGCCTTAACAATAAATTGAGTTGTCCATTTAATAACCCTTCTGCTTCCAGAAGTCCAGAGAAATCCTGGGTTTGTACTTGGAGTATTGTCCTAACATCTGTTTGTGCCAGGATTTCAAGAGTGAACTCAAAAAAAAATTAATTTCGTTTGGCTCTTAAATTATTTTTTTTCTTAATTCCTTATATGTGACAGGCTGTCCTTGCTGTGTTTTATCAGCGTTTTTGTCTGATAGACAGCATTTATTTGTCTCCTTTTTTTTTTTTCCCCCCTTCTGATTTTATTAGAAACCTGTTTGTGCCATAATTATTTTTGCTAAGGGGCAGGGTAGCCTGGCGGGGTACAAATGAGGAGCGCCTGTTACGAGCTGGTATCACCGCTATGGCTCATCCCGCCGTGAGAAGAGCAACTTGTGTTTCAAGCTGCATTAACGCAGCGGCGTTTCATCACGACGGACAAGTCCCGTTGTCTTGCAGCCTTGATCCAAGAGCTTAATTTTGGGCAGCGTCCCTCCGTCACGCCGAGCGCCTCCCGCCCCTGTGCCTATGTGGGAAGCGTGCGTCTTGGCCTGCATGGACATCGCCTTACGACATCCATTTTGGGACCCCCTCAGGCCTCTGTAGAGCTTCGATTTCTCCTCGGCATGACGCGGTGAGAGGTCACTGCACCGCTTGTATCTGAAATCAGACTTTTAAGGGTGGCTTTTCAGTTAACCTGCTACACAGACCGAGAGATTTCAACCAGAGTTTGTAAAATTGTGAGGGGAAATAAAACCCGCCATTCCCTCTGGCAGCAGCAGGTGTTGCGCCGTGCTGCGGCCACGCCAGGAGAGCAATGGAGAGGAGGAGTGAAGTTGATGAAGCTCGTGTTGCTCTTAAGGCTGGAGATGTGGCAAACTTGCACTTTAAACCTCATTTGTTTTGTTTTGGTTTTTTTTTAACGCGGATCCTGTAACCAAAGGGTTTCTTCAGCACTGCCGCTGGCTCGCAGCCCTTGGTGCGCAGTGCCTGCCTGCCCGCCATGGTGCTCCTCCCGTCCTGCGTCTCTCCAGCCACCGTTTCCCTGGCCCCATCTCCGTGTCTCCCAAACACTTCTCCTCCTGTTCCCGGCCCCCACCCATTTCCCTGCGTTTCCTCAATGCCCTCATCCCTCCTCCGGTGCCACTGGTTCAAGGATGCCGATTCTGGCAGCAAACCTGGTTGCCATCCACCAGCCCCAATGTTGTGTCTGTCCATCCGTTTCCTGCCCCTTCCGTAACGCAAATATGTAAAAATTGCATTTTGGAAGTGTTTGGGGTTTTGTAATGCATAAGCCCCACCTTGCTAATACTATTTAATTTTTTTTTTTCTTCTCTTGCAGTCAAACAAGGTGCCAGTGGTACAGCCTTCTCATGCGGTTCACCCCCTCACCCCTCTTATCACCTACAGCGATGAGCACTTTTCCCCAGGGTCGCACCCATCTCACATCCCCTCCGACGTCAGCTCCAAACAAGGTGAGCCCATCCCATCCCAGCACGGTGGGCATGCGAAGCGGTCCCGGTGCCTCGCATGCTGCTGATAAAGCTTTATTTTTAGTACTTCAGAGGGAGGTTCCAGGCATGCATGCCCGCTTTCAGAGATGGTAATTCTGCCGTGATGCTGATGTTGAACTTGGCTGTTTAAATCTTCATGTTCTTTCTAATGTGATAATTCGAGCTTGCCTTACTCGTCAAAATCTTTTAAAATCTCAATAAGCGGCAGCCAGTCCTCGCCATCCTCTGTGGTGCCTGAGGCTTGCAGCATGCAGATGCGGAAACAGCAATCATCTCTCACCTTCCCGAAAACAGGGGAAGAGTACTTCAGTAGTGGTGGTATTGAAACCTTTTCTTTTTCACTTTTACTCAAAATTGTATTTTATGTCCTTGTATTCTGGCTGTCTGAATTCCTCAGTCAGTTGGCATAACTGAAACGTAGCCCATAAAATACAATTTTGAGCCTGCACAAGTTAAGGCTTTGCGAAACTGACATTTTTTTAACCTTGTGCCTGCTGCCTTCTGCAGAAAGCATCATTTTAGGTGTCCAAGTCACAGGTGTCAGTTTTCTCTGTGCCCCTCAGACTCCTTAAAAGAAACAAAAAAAGCCCTCCAGATCCTTGTCTGGGAGTGTTAGACCATCCCCGCTCCGGGTCAGTCTGCAGGCCCCCGGGGAAGTGCCGACAACCTCCGAGGTGCCGAGCCCAGCCTGTGTGGAGAGCTCTTGCCCAGCGCCCCGGCAAACCCAGGGATTTCCTGGGGAGGATGCGGTTGCTTGCATTGGGATGCAAGAGCCGGGGGGAGGACGTGATAGCTGTTGGGGAGGTGCAAGGTTTATTTTTATACTTCTTTATTTTTGACTGGCTGGCACAGGACTGAGACAGGGTTTGGGTAAGCACCCGAGGAGGAGAAGCCTGTGTGGGAGAGCTGGTAGAGAGGAGGGAAGAAGAGGGAGCAGAGGGTTTGCAAAGTCATATGCTGTAGTCGGGACATCTGTGTGTGGCCGTGAAGTCTGTGGGTGCTGGGACGGGTCCTGGTGGGTGCCTCTTTCTGCACTTGCATGTCCCACCATGTGGCATGATGCCTAGTTGACAAGATTGTGAAGCTCTGCTTTACCTGGGCACCCATGCACATGCACAGTTGTCCCATTTATCTGGAGAGGTGTCTAGCTGCCATCATTCAAGGAGAGAGACTTTTTTTAGTTCTGACTTCCTCTGAATGCCTAGTTTTTATTTTGGCCTTGCTACACAGACAATAACATGGGCTACATCCAGAAAATACCATGGCCTTGTGGCTCTGTGTGTTTTTTGCTGTTTGTTGGTTAATTGGTTGTTTTTTAAGGGAGGGAGAATACAAAAAGCACTCTGCCTGGAAAGCCTGGCCTGAAAATACGTGTATAATATCTTTTTCAGAGTTGGAAGAAGCAAATGGAGACCTCCTGTCCTCATTTGTCTTCCTCCTTTGCATCAGTGCCTAGGAGAAGCATTTTCACGCTCCATCCTTGAAATCCCAGGGGTGCCACACATTAGAGAACGGGATTTCCACCTCTTGCCCGAGCTGGCTGCAATGGCTGGGGTACACCCCGCTGCTGCAGTTCGTGAGCTCAAGAGGTTTTTCACTTACTGCATGCTGGGTTTGCCCTCCTGCGTCCCAATTCTTTGCCTTTACCCCTGGTTTATTTTTGTATTCCTGTCCTGCAGACCCAAACTGGACAACATCTGGTTTGTTGTTTCTGCTGCCTGTCCTCCCTTCTGCCTCTCCTCGCCCTCGCCCCTGTCCAGCTCCGGAGCATCCCACCACTCATGTCCCTGGCCCTAAGCACAAGCCTGGCGAAGGGCTGTGCCGAGGGGTGGCCAGGGGCATCTGTGGCCCAGAGCTCCAGTGTTGCTGAATGGTCTCTCGATTCCTTTGCTTAGAGTCTGGTGAAGATGGAGATGGATAAAACGGGCTGGAGATTTCTGGGTTTGGCTGTGACAGTCTCCTTGATGTGTGTGGTCTTCCCATACTCCCTGTTTCGACGCCGCTGGCATGTGGGAGCATCCCCAGTGAAGTGGCCCATGCAGTTGCTGTGAAGAAAGGATTTTTTTTTTTTCCCCTCAGGTCTTCTGCCAAACGCCTCCGACCATTGTTTCTGTCATCGCCTCCCACCGTGGGTCTGGAATGAGGCACTGCCCTGGTGCCCCATCCCTGATGCCAGGGTGCCTTCCTCCTACCAAAATCCTTCAACAAAGAGGTCCACAGCAGCTTGCCTGCAGTGCTGCCTCTTGCACCCCAGGCACTTTGGGATGGACACACAACCACTGCCTTCCTAAAGGTGGTCACTTCTTTCTTCCCTTTTTCTTTTTTTTTTCCTTAACCCTCTTACGAGCAAGAACTTGCTTTGGAGAGCACTGGTCGTATGGTAGCTGCGTGTGTTATTGCTAGGCGTTAGGTAGCTGGCAGCCCCCCGTAAGGGGCCAGAAGCTTTGGACTAGCAAAAACCACTGTGCATTAGTGCAGAGAGAGCAGTGTTGTCTCCATGGGTCAGAAATGTGGATTTTGAGTCAGCTCCTTGCGCAGAACTTGGTCTGGCAGGGGCAAAGTCGTGTCGTCACTCCCAGGAGCACCAGTCGTCACCAGAGATGAGACACTGGGCTTGTCTTTCATCTTTGTGGGTTTTGGTGGTTTTCTTTTTTTAAACTAAAAGAGTGTTCCCTCTCATGTAAAAACCCTGGGATATATAAATTGTTCCCTCTCCTGTTGGCCACCAGCTGGTTTACACCTTTGAAAAGACAACTGGCCAGAAATTTGATCCTCACTCAGGTTGTGGTCCCAAGTCTGAGAATTTAGCTTTTTTGAGACAGTAACACCACCAGTATTGTTTTCCGTTCTTTCCTGTACACAGTCCTGAAAGATATTCTTCAAATCTTGTAATTAAATTCAGAAGATTTACATACAAACTGGGGAGGGGGGGGAATAAATCAGTAGCTTCAATCTATAAACCAAGTCTCAAGGTAGCACATGCTCAGTCTTGGACCTTTGGAGTGTCACCACATAAATATTTAATACCCTTTTAAAGCAGCTGATTTAACATGTGAAGTAGACTTAACAATTCCTTCTGCTTCGGCCCCCTCTTCCCCAAACACATTTAAATAAACCGATGTCTTTGTGGCCTCTGCAACCATAATTCCATGTCTCCTGAGGGCACAAGGTTTAGGTGAAGAATGGAGACCACAGACCCTTTTGGGACAAGGATTAGCTTTAATCTTGAGGTGATTCTTGCAGTTGTAGGACTCTGTGTTCTGGGGAATGTGAGCTGATGGATCATTCCTGATGGGACTCTCTTATTTTTCCATGAAAAACTACCAATGCAAAACAGATTGACCTTGGAGCCCACAGGAGTCAACTTGATGAAGAGCTTAGTTGGAGCTGGAGTGACAATTGGAAGCCAAATGAATCATATCAAGTGTGACCATTACAGGCCTGAAAATGATTCTTAATTAACCACTGATCCTCTGTGGTAGCAAGTTTCCAAAATCTGCGAATCCATAAGGGAACCCGTGAAAATGTACAAGTAGCAATTTACCTAATCTAATAGCTCTGCTGTGCTGCCTCTTTGACAACGCTTTATTTTCCTCTTGCCTCATGCTGTGTTAGAAGAGGTCCTCAGGATCCGGTTGGGTTTGGTGAAACCGTTGAGAGGACAGTATTGCCTAACGCGCCTTACAGGAGATCTAAACTTGCACAGGTCCTTACCCATATGTTTATTTCCTCCTTCCACTTTGTTTTTTCCAGTATTTCCCTTTGAATTGCAATATTGTGTGCAAGTTACTATTTTAAAGGTGGCGTGGGTTGCCTTCTGCTTTTAACAGTAACCAAGAAGGTGGTTATTTCTTATCCAGAGCGCCAATTCCATCGTAGCTTGGCGGTGTTAGCTGTGAACTATAGCTCATGTGTAGTACTTTGAGAGGAAAGTCATTCATTCTTCTGTGCTCTTTAACAGGCATGTCCAGGCATCCTCCAGCTCCTGATCTCCCTACCTTCTATCCCTTGTCTCCAGGGGGGGTTGGACAGATAACACCACCTCTTGGCTGGTAAGATCTTTTAGCTTCTTTTCAGACAAAGGTGCACGTTCACACCGTTTGCTGTTGTTGAATCAGTCGCAGCATTTACAAAATAAGAATGTCGCTGCAGTAAGAAATTACTACGTTATTGTAGTTGAAAAGATCAAAAAATGTCGATCTTTGAAATGAATTGAATCTGGTTCTTGAACACGTACAGAAAATGAAGTGTGTAGATTTCACTTTGAAGTCTTTATATTTCTTATGGCTCAGATTTGTGGCTCTTGGCATTTGGAAAGCTAGCAGAAAACAGTTCTCAAGGAATTAAATGTAAATTTTTAATAAACAAAATTGCAATTACTGAGGGGGGAGGGGAGGTAAGAAGGAACTTTGAAGTGTGTGTATGTGTGGGGAGATCTTGAAACTGCACCCAAATGGAGAACAAACTTCTGTGATATGCTGCTTTTTACAGTTTTTGTATGGAGAGAAGCCTCTGTCATTGGGAGATTTTGGTGCACTTGCTAATACTAGCACTCCCAGGATCTCTCTCTGCCGCTCAGGCTCTCATTTTCCTTTTGGAGGAAACACGTGGTGTTTTCAGAATAATTGATCTGGCAGGATGCTTCACGTCTACTTGGGGTAGATACGTACTTGCTCTCAGTTCTGTTGGAGCAGGGAATAAGGAAACTCAGCAACAATTTCAGTGCTTTGGAATCTGTATCTTGAGTAGTCCATGCTGGTGCAACGAGCAAAGCAGATTTATTTTTTATTTTTTTTCAATATGTCTATGGGAGGGAAACACGATCCAGATGACAACAGGCAGAGAAAGCAGAGAGCAGAAGATGGTGAAACGCTGTATTGCTGGCAAATCTTTCAGGAAGTACCACATGCCTTTTTGGAACAAATTATTATCAGATACCAAACTAAAATAGAGAAGTATCTGACTCAGTTCCTGGCATGCATTTTCCAGATGTGGTCAATCATTTCTCCTGAATGGGTTCTCGATGCAGAGGCTGTGGGAAGGGAAGAGGGAAAAGATAAGGAAGAGGAGAGACAAGATCTGATCTTAGAAGGCCTGGGGATGTGTTCAGCGGCCCTCACCGACACTGGGACATACCCAGCCGTCCCTTTTGCTGTACGGCTTCCAGCTGCCTTCTGTGCAGTAGTGCTGCTGAGAATTCCTCCGCTTTGTGGTTTTTTTTTCTTCCCCCTTCCCTTTGAGCACTGTTCATTTCCAGTATCGTACACCCAGTGTGAAACCTCTATCCTGAACCTTAGAAAGGCCAATATCCCTTTTTTTCCCCTCTGAAAGCTGATCAGCCAGTCAGTAGGTAACTGTTGAATAGGATTGATGTGTGCAGTGGTCGTTCTGGGCTGGGTCAGGTATTTGGGCTGAACTGGTATTTGTTTGCATTACCATAGCATGCTACTTCAGGGTGTTTATCGTAGTCACAGCCTGAACCATTGCTAACTGAAAGTAATCAAAATGTAGTGATGATGATAAAAACTAGAGAGTCCAAATGAGAAGTTGGTGACAAAATGTTATGTATATGTGGGAGTATAAAGGAGGTAAGAATTTCACACCAACTTCTCTTACTGGTTTGAAAAGTTTGATCTTTAAATAGTTAAGATGGACTTATGTTGCTGTCAGCTTTTAGGTGGCTGTAAGTATTTTTTTTTATCATTATCATATAAACTTCTACTTTCTTAGAAAAGCTGGCTGCTTGTGCCTCACTACAGAAGATGCAAATGGAGAGAGTCCTAAGTTTTCAAAGACTTAATAAAACTGTTCAGAAGGTTTTCTAGCTTAGTAATTCAGTTTGGTGTTTTTGCGCTGATCTACAGTAGAACTATTTGAACTAGGTGCCTCTTCCCTAACAGGTAGTTAACCAAATCTGATTCCAGTGCTTTTAAAACTAGGTGAGGGAGGGACAGAGATAAAGGCGTGTGCATGCATGCGTGTGTGTGTATGTGTGTGTGCGTGTGTGCACATGAGCTTTGGGGGCGGAAGGCTGGTGGTTTTGCTTTCCTCCGCGTTGGAAACCTAGACTGGGAATCTTTCGATAGCAAGGGAGAAAGTCCAAAGCGTTCAAGTAGTCGTTAGCTTTGAATGCCGCAGAACTCTGGAAAGTTTTACCTGTTACTATTTATTTGTGACTAGTACTGAGTTCCCATCAAGTGCTTGTAACTCTAGAGTAACTATTGAATACCGTATCGTATGATTGATGGGTTCCTTTCTTCTGTGACCTCAGGCAAGGTCAGCCTGTATATCCCATCTCGAGTGGATTCAGGCAGCCCTATCCATCCTCACTCTCAGTCGACCCTTCCATGTCCAGGTAGGTGTAGGAGGTGAATGACTGGGGAGTAACTGCTGGCATTAGAGGGCAAGTTGCTCTTCTGCTTGCATCTTGGTCTGCCTTTGCTTGCTTTTCAGTCAGCTAAAACTTTATGCGTACATTTTTGTTTAACTTATTTGTGTATATACAGTTTGCCTGGATCCCACACTGGTCTCATTCAGCATTTTCTTGGCAGTCTCTGAAGTATTGCAATTAGGAGCACCAGTGAATTGACAACAATTAATTGAGTTGTTTCATCTGAAATGAGTCGTCAGTTCATTTCTAGATGCAACATATAGTGTGCATTCTTGGGTTTTGCTCATGCAAGTGTGCAACCAGGTGGATTGTCACTCTAGTCTGTGTTTTCTAGTTCTAATTCCAAAGTTGTTGGTAATTAGTCTTGAATCATTTAGGTATCACTCCGTGTGGAAACTTGCTCACAAGTAGGTATTTCATAGCCCAAAGCCACTAATGGCAGGGGATGCCAGCACAGTGTATTTGTACTGGTGTGTGAATCAGGCACTGTGTCTTTATGTCTAAGTGCAAGCAAGCAATGCTAATTGAGACTTGGCCATGACACACTCCAGACCTCCTGTCCTCTGCTTTTGCACTCTAAAGACAGCTTCTGTATCCTGTGCTTGGTGTACACAAGGTTGCAATATACCATTCTTGGGGGTTTTTTTGTGTGACCTGTAGAAGACACATCCTCTTGCACAAGGATTTAAGACAGGCCACTTGATAAGTGGTGGGTCCTCTTACCTCTGTTTGTGTGGGCTCCTTTGAATTATCACTGTCCCTTCACTTCTTTACAGGGGAATGATAAGCATGTACCTGTCAGGGTGATTGGGAAGGAAACCCGTTCTTCCTCCATAATGAAATGACTTGATTTGGTTACAGGGCTTTGTGTTTGCTTTATTTTGATGGGATGAAGGAAAAGGGCAAGGGGACTAGGGAATAGAGAAAGGAGAGGCTGGATGCCATTCCTTATCCAGCACTCTTTCAGCAAACCTTTGGAGCATGAGCTTGCTTTTGATGTTAATGGTACTTTCCACCAGTTCAAAATAAAGCACGCAGGTTTTCTGCTGCACTTGAGCTTGTAATGCTCAGCGCCTTCAAGATCCTCTCAGGTAGCCTTGAGGATGACCTGGGTTAGTAGGGTGGGATTGATTGAGTTAGTGGTACTTTAGTTTTCTTTTCCATTTTCCTTCTTGTACAAACGAAAGGAAGTTTTGCTCAGGACAAAAGTCTCTCTCTCTCTCTCTCTC
>NW_009623791.1:0-7172 GCF_000690535.1 Cariama cristata
AAACCCAAGAAAATACAAGTGATGCACAAAACAGTCGCTCACCACCCACTGACCAATGCCCCAGCAGTGATCCCAGAGCAGTGATCGTCCCCTCCCCACCAACTCCCCCAGTTTCTATACTGGCCATGATGCTCGATGGTATGGGATATCCCTTTGGCTGGTTGGGGTCAGCTTTCCTGGCTGTGCTCCCTCCCAGCTTCTTGTGCACCTCCTCGCTGGCAGAGCACAGGGAAACTGAAAAGTCCTTAATTTAGGATAAGTGCTACTTAGCAACAACTAAACCATCAGTGTGTTATCAACATTATTCTCACACTAAATCCAAAACGCTGTAGCAGCTACTAAGCAGAAAATTAACTCTATCCCAGCTGAAACCAGGACAGGAAGGAAGGAAATCGCCCCTCCTGTTTGTTTCCAAATCCTCTTCTAATCAGATGGATTACACTGATTGTCAGCATGGCAGGGCTGTTACTGTCCAATTGCTTTGTCTTAAGCAATGGAAAGTACCAGCAAAAAGTCTGTTTGCAGGAGATTAATTAAAAAAACAGTTGCCTGATTTATTTTTTTTCCAAAACTGGTTGTTTCTCATCTGATCTTTGGCTGTACAAGAGCTTAGGCCAGCGGAACCTCAGGTGGAACAAGCTCCTGGTTGTAGTGCTCAAATGCATAAGGACACCTTGTCTTGCTCTTAAGGCCAGAGTGCGTGTACATCACCTGCATCCCTGCTGCATCATGGAAGCGGTGGGAGTTTTAAGGCCCCCTTGGTTATAAGGCTTCTTTCTTTCACAGTCTTACTGTGGCCATGAAGATCTGAGCCTTCAGGACAGCATTCTTTGATTTTTAAGGGCCACATCGCTTCTTTTGGCAAATGTGTGGTCTGTTTTTTGAAGTGTTGCAACATTCTCAGCTTACAAACTTGCTGTCTCCTATAGCTTCTTGCATGCACAAGTGCTGCTGTATGGGTGTGAGGTTTTGCCTTTACAGTTGTGCTTGGGCTGCTCTGTGATGCCTTCAATGTCTCGGGTTGAGAAGTGCTTGTCTAGGGAGCTCCATGCTGCTGCATGGGGCTAGGAAGGGAAAGCAGCATCTGCAAAATGTCTCCTCCTAGCATGGGTTGCATTTCTGTATTCTTGTGTCAGTCAGTAATGCCTGACTGAGCTCATCTTGCTTGGGAAAAGTTTGTCCCTGCCTTGCTAGGTTTCAGCCCTTCTAATATGCTTCCACAGGCATTTATTTCTGTTTTCTCCAGAGCTGTCACCAGCTTGGAGCGCAAACCTCTTCAGGATTGAGTGCTCTTGTGTTAACATTTGGAAATACATGAGGGGAAAAAGATTTTTCTGGGGGACGATAATGACCTGTGTTTGAGGTCAATGAAACATCAAGCTGCTGCTTCTAGGGTGCCTGTGGCTCACTCTGTATGTGTGAAGCTGAAGCCTTTCTTTCAGGGAAGGATCTCTTGGCTGGTCAGATCTTCAAGTGGCACCTGCAGCCACCAACCGCCTGTGGTAGTTATTCATCCTGGGAGATGATCCTTTCCCTGATTCAGGCATTTTCATACTAGGGATGTTTCACTAGTAGGGGAAGCTGTGGAGAGAAGAGAAAAGGTTTTCTTCTTCCCCCCACGCCAAACTCGGTCCCTCAGTGTTGAAGCATCCTGAAGTCTCTCTAGCATCTTGGCTGTGCTCATGCTGAAGGTTGCATGCAGTGGCACAGAGGGTCCATGTTTGCCCTCGGTGACTCCTGGAAGCCAGGCTGTGCCAGAGTCCAGCTTCAGACTGGTATCCTGCTTGCCCTCTGAGCTGTCCCACTGGCCAGCAGACTCCAAAGCTGGTGGCCTGTCAGGATGCAGTGCAGGAGCTTCTCTTGGCACCTGCTCCCATGTACTTGGCTGCAAGCCCTGTGGTGTCTGCCATCTCTGCTCGGCGGGGACAGGCGTGCTGAGGGTTTGATCTTGCCAGCTGCTGGCAATAGCTCATTTTAATTTCCGTAATGGACCTGGTTCCTGCGGAGATGGTCCGGAGAGAGATAAATCACAAGACTTGGAGAAGAGGGGTAGGGGCACCAGGTGAAGGAAGAGCCCATCTAGTTCCCATCCAGTTTCTTCCTCTGTCTTTCGTCTTTGCCAAGGCAGACCCACTCCCTGTGGTCCTGGATCCTCTCCAGTATCGTATAGTTTACCAGGCCGGAGATAGTATAAATCACACTTGGAAGATGCTGAACCAGAGAGTTTCCTGACCCTGATGGGAGCAGGGAGGGAAGAAGAGGAGCAAGAAACGCTAAAGAGGAAGTGGAGCTGAGGCTTGAGTGAGTGAGACATGACTTCTGTGTAAGGTTGAATATTAAGTGAGCAGGACCCTGCCTTGGCATGCAGCAAGGCTGTTTGAAAGGTTGTGGTGTATTGCTGCAGGATGTCACTGCTGTTTCCCATTGCTGCTCTTTCCCCACCTGCCCCAAATGCTCAGTGTTTGGCACAGGGGCTGCAGGAACTGGCTTGGAGGTGGGTGATGGTTCCAGATCTGTGCATCCCACCATCTAGCAGAGGAAAACAGCACTGCTGGGGGTAGTGCTGTATGCAACGACCCTGTGTCCAGGCTGGCCAGACCTCTGCTGCTTCCCTGATTTGAGGCTAATGCTGTAAAAAAAGTGCTGTCTGGTTTTAGCACATGGGCTGTGTGCAGCATCTGTTCTGGATCTCCTCTTCAAGGCTCTTCTGGAAAAAAGGTACCTGGAACGTCCTGCCAAAGCAAATTGTTTTTCTGTAAGTCTTCCTGCTTAGCTACTTTTCTTCTGCATGTCTGCTAAATGCTTTCTGCTTTACCCAGCTTTCAGCACTGCTGAGCATAGAGCCCCTCTGCAGTGAGCTAGTGAAATGTGGTCCCTGAACAACTTTTTGAAGATTCTCTAAGTAAGGGGAAGCTGTGAGATGCCAGGGGTGGGACAGTGAATGACCTGGGGCCCACATGTCTATCTAGTCACTCCAACCAGCCGTGGCAGCAGAGTAGAAGTAGCCAAAGCTTAGCAGAAGAGACGAATTCCCTTGTACTTGTGCAATGGCAAAAAAGATCCCAAAGCTTAAAAAAAAAAAAGACTGAAGAGGAAGAAAAATGTCTTCCCTTTTCCAAGTCATCTTTTTTCAGACTGACCAGCAAGGTAATGTTGCCAAGGTGAGGAGGCGGCCTGGAGGAAGGCAGAACAAAACCCATGCAAGTCAATAGGCAGATGGGAATTGAACTCTGCCATTGGTGTTCCAGCACTGCCCAGTTAAATCCACTCTCCTGCATAAGATCTAGGAGGCAACTTGGGCTGTGCAAATGACCCTGGGCCTTTGATGTCCTGGCCTGAGTACAAACCCATGTGTCATTGTGGCTGCAGGTCCTCTTGAAGAGGTATTAATTGGCTCAGTTTGGTTTGTACCATTCTCAGCAGCTCTTCTGCCCCTTGTCCCCGTGCTTCAGTCTTTCCTGTTTGCTTGGATCTGGTGGAGACCAGAACGAGCCTCTCAGCTTGTAATAAGCATGGATAATACGGATCAGAAGTGCTCTGGGAAATGATGTTTTCCTTCAATTATCTGTGCTTGTTACTTGTGGCAAGGGGAGGAAGTGCCCTTGAAGGTGAAGGGCGGGTAGAGTTCATGCAAAACCAAAACAGCCTTTTCTTGGCTATGCTTCAAGTCTGATTCCCTCCTACTCTCAGACATTTCTTTGCGCTGTTGCCTGAAAGCCATGCTTGCCTGAAGATTGGTTGCTGGTTGCTCCAGCCTCCACAAGTCCTGAAGAAATGATTGCAGATTAGCATATTGGGCAGTGGAGAAAGAACATGCAGCATGGCCTGCAGCTAGTTGCCTTCCTCTCTTCAGACCTGTGTGGTTTTTTTTCCCATCTGCTGTGTCTGTGTAGGCTGTAAATCTTTCCAGACAGGACCTCTTGCTGTGTGTGTGGTGTTGGAGCTGCTGTCTCAGCTGGAGGCTCTGGGCATGCTGCAGAGACAAGAGCGCAAATGGATGGTGGGGGCAAGTTGGTCTGGCACTGCCCTGGCTGACGCAGCAAGCCTGGGAGGCTGCTGTTGGGATGGCATTGCAAGTAGACGGAAGGCGGGGGGCTGAAGGACTTGTATTGATTCTACCAGCCTTCAGGAGAGGGTGCTTGGAAGGCTGTGATCAAACAGTGAAAGACTGTTATGGGGTAGGAAATCCCTGAGGCAGAATTCTTGCTAGGAGGTTGTAGGAAGCTTTATATCCCTGGAATACCTTGCCCAGTTGCATTTTTAGGTCAATGATTCAGTACCTGGGGAAACTGAAGTAGAAAGTGGGCTCAACAAATGAGAGTCTCTGGGAGGTGTGAAGTGGCCCTGGAGGATTGCATCAAGGAAAGAACAAGGAAAGGAAGAAATTGAGGAGGCAAAATGCAGCAGTGAGGGATGTAAAATGGAGGAGAACAGAAGTGTGCTCATATATGGATTTCTAGGGGGACTGGGAAGAGTGGTCAGGCTATTAAAAACTTGTAGTATCTGCAGGGATGCTGCTGGGAGCCAGAGAGGACGATGGAGGGTGGGCCCTGTTGAATGCAATGGTATGAATCTTTAAGTTATGGTGTTGGAGGTGTCTGAGCTGTGTGATCTCAGCCCTTCCAGCTGGCAATGGAAGGAGGGAGAAAGGCTTTTTTGCAATACAGCCAGGGAGAAGAAAATACAAAGGAGACAATAGGTCTATTAAATAGAATTGGTTTCTCACCAATTTCTTTTCCTTTCTCAAATGACTGAGATCCTCACTATCTCTTTATACCTGTCTCTAGCAAGATTAAAGAACTCCAAAGAGATGTGGCAGAGACTGGGAACAAAAGATTACTATACGGAAATAGCTGTTAAGGAAAGCTTGAGGGTACTTTGCAAGCATTCCAAATGCTTGGCTAACCTCGGTAAATACTCTTCAGGGCATTAAGGGAACTAGTGATTGAATGTAAATCACTGTTATCCCTTTGCTTTAAAAAAAACAAAGGGAGTCTGGTGCCAGGGGTGTTGGCAGTGCAGGGTACCAGTCTGAGGGATGAGATGGGCTCCCAGTCAGTTGTTCCTGTCCCTGCAGGAAGCAGTGTGATGTCTCTACTCTCTCGCTTGCAGCTTGACTCCAGGATGCAGCTCTGCGATGGGATTACAGCCGCAGTCTGGCAGCAGCTGATCTGTGCCATTTATTACTCAGCTCAAGTAGGCATACTGGGCAGCCTTGCTTTAAAGGTGAAGTGAGCACTGTAATTGGAGGGAGGAGTGAAAAGCAGGTTTCAGTGTTGCAGCTGGGTTTTAGAGCAGTGTTTGATGCAAAGCCTCCCTGGTGAAAATGGTTTCAATATGGAAGCAGGAAGACTTCAAAGTGCTGGAGAAGCACATGGGTTGCCTGTTCTGACCTCTTAAGGTTGCTGGTCTGTCCTAATTGATCCTCCGCCTGATCCATGGAGGATAGCTGACTTGCATTTTAAAAACAACATAATTTGCCTTCCCTCCTTCCAAATGACCATTGGCCTGACTGTCTTTAGTGAGGACATGTGCTATCTCCTTTGGTAAGTCTTGCCTGTGAAATGAAGAGCTGAAGGAAGGTGCGGAGGGACATCTCGGAATGGGCTGTGAGTAGATGCCCTTCATGTTGCTATGTGGCTTGGCTTCTAGTTCATCTTTTCGGCTGATCTGGAGGGAGGGGACCAGGTCATCTGTACTGCTCATCTGCCCTTCTCTGTTACATCTTGGGGCTTATGGGTGGGGTGGCTTGCAATTGGAGCTGGGACCCAGGTGTAATACTTCCCAGCCCAGGCTGGTTTATTTGCTATATATTTATTCATAGCTGTGTTGTCTCCTTTACCTTCACTGTGTGGGATCTGAGCAGCCCTGGAGGGGAGTCCCACTGCCAGCAGAAATCTTTTCCTTGCACTGGTACTTTTGCAGGGGGTGATTCAGTTCCTCTCCTGATTGTCTCTTGGCTTGATTGAACCAATTTGAGGACCCAAGCCTGTGGCTGCACAGCAGGCTTTCCAGTTCCTAACTCACTGTCCTAATTCTTCTTGGAAGCTGTTCCACTTCCACGACCTTTTTTTTTTTTTTTTTTTTATTGTGAGTGTGGGCACTGGCGTTGAAGGTAGCAGCCAGGAATAGTCTCACTGTGCTCTAGCAAGAGCTAATACTCATCTCATGCTGTTCAGGATATTCCCTGGTGTATGCAGGGTATTCCCCCCCGCCCCTTAACTATACCACTGCCCTTGAACAGCCTCACTTGTGTGTAGGAGCCACGGAGATTTGGAACTGCGTTTTAGAATATATAAGGCTCATTTAGACCAACAAGTTGGTTGCAGTATTTGGCTGTGCTGGCAAACACTGTGCTTAGACTGGGAGAGGAGCTTCAGCAAAGGGGACGCGGCAAGGGGAGCCAGTTGCCCTTGGGACGCTGGGTTTGCAGCTGATGCAGTGGAGCAGGGTTTTGCTTATGCCGTGGCCTTGTGTCTGAGGGTAGGGATGAAATAGTGATGATTACTTGGGAGGATCGGTTTTCCGCTGAGCAAGTAGGTGGGAAGTCAGGCAACAGAATTAGCTGAATACACAAACAGTCTGGGCTGGAAGAGGTTCTCTCCCTGGGGAGAGATTAAGGCATGTGGTGTCTTACGTAGCAGTGATGGCCCGTGTGCTCTCGCCGTGCCTTGGCGTTCTGAGCTGACAGTTGAGCTGTTGGCTTTGTGCTTTGTCCTCGTCGCTCCCAGCTCCTTTCCGGTGACCAGCTGGGGTAGAATATCTTGTGACACATGCTCAGTCCTTCTTGCTGCGCTTTTCCCACAGGCGGTTGGGTGCTCTGCCCCAGGCCATTCCTCCCTGGGATACATGAGCTCAGTTTTGTGTCTTGCCTGGATCCATATGTGACTTTCGGGGTATGAATGGTGCTGTGAGGCAGGCAGGGCTCTGCAAGTCCTGTGCCCACTGGTTTGTGCCAACTGAGCTTTTAACAGCAGGGGCTGTACCAGTGAACATCATATGAAACTTCAGAAATAGCTTTGATTGCACTTGGACAACCTCTGTGAGCTTCTGGGTGCTAATGTCAGCATGTTAGGTCCTGGGCACAGAGTAACTGGCATCTCTCTCAGCCTCTTCCCTGACACACAGGATTGCAGAGGTGGGGGGGGGGGGAGGGGGGCGGGGGACCGAGA
>NW_009623791.1:7203-10445 GCF_000690535.1 Cariama cristata
GGGGGGGGATGGGTGCAGTGGACCGTAACAATAAAAAACTTCAGATCCTCAGCTGTTTGGCACCTGGAAATGTAGAAATCAACAGGATGCTGTTGGTCCTGGCAGCAGACTGGTGTGCGGTGATTTTCCTTGGCTCACTGTAGCCATGGTCTCTGTGGGAGGCTGTAGCTGACCAGGGCCCTGCAGGCAGTAGCTCAGTTTCCTGTGCAGGTCAGGTAACATACTACCCAAATTCTGTGAAAGGAAAAAAAATAATCATTTGTTGCATGTTTTTTCTGCAAGTGAGTCATATCTGCAGTGTCAAAAGACCTTAGCAGGTGGAAACTCTTTTGCAGTAAACTTGATGCAGGAACTGAAAGCTTTCAGCAAAGCCTCAAGATTATCTGATTTCTGAGAGGGATGAGAGGTCTTTCCCCAAACCTACCTAACAGGATGCAGATAAACACCTGGCAAGGTCCGGATGTAAAGTCCCTTTGTGGATCAGAATTCACAGTATGTGGCAAGGCAATAAGAGGCTCAAAGGTGTCTCCAGTGGTATTGCAAATAATCTCTTCAATTCTGCTTTTAATTCATCTGCTAATGAGCAGGGAGGAGTAGCAGAAGCCTTAAATTCAGCTCGTGTAACTTGGAAAAGAGAATGAAACTTGAGGAGCTGCCAAAAAATAGCAAGGATGTGAAAAGAGTGTAAGGAAACTAACCTGAGAGGATGAGAAATGAAAACTGCAGGCTACTGCAGCAGGGGGAATTCAGCCCTGAAGTGTAAGAACTTTGGATGTTTCCTGTGCTGAAAGCATCAGGCTTCAAGCATTTTGCAAATGGAGTACAGGGGCCAGGTTTCTTTGTGCAGAGCTTGGTGTGCCCCATGCTGGGTTCCCATCAGCTGCCTGGCTCCAGATGCACAGTTATCCTGCTCAGGCAGGAGTGGGGATGGGAGGAGAGCTGTCTGGTTGTCTCCTCCTTTGGTGTACATCCCTGGGGACTCACCTCCTGTTCTGAGGCTGATGGTGGCTACTTCTGGGTAGAAATTAATAGTGTGGGTCTTCCAGGTGCTTGCAGATAGCACCCTGGTTCTCCAGCTGTTTTTGAATTAGAGGGTCACTCTGACTCACATGCTGCTTATTTGGCAGCATTTAGTATAGGGCCAATAACATTGTTGTCTTGTAGCTCCTTTGCCATGGGTGTGTGTTGTCAGTAGAGCAATATAGAAGGAGTAGGAGGTATGGGAGGAACAGGTCTGGGTTTTCTGTTCCCTCTGTCCTGCCCTAAACTCAGTGTGGGAAACCCTTAGGAAGTCCCTTGAGGTGGAAATCACATGCTGTAGAGGACTGGGACGATGTTCTGCAAGGCCTGAAGGTGGTCTGTGGCTCTGGCACAGAAAGCCGAAAATTTTTGCACTGTGCAAGTGGTGGAGCTTTTGCCCTGTCTGCCGTGGATGCACTGAGTAGGGCAGGGTTTTGCAACCAGGAACCTTAAACCAACAGTTTGGTCTCTGGCTCCTCATGGCCAATGTTGGACAAAGCAGATGAGTTGCATCTCTTCCCTCTCATGTTGACCTGAAGACCCCTGAATCCTTGGCTAGTAAATTACCAGCCTAAACTTCTCCACAGCAAACTGCAAGGTAAATAAATATTCTCTTTTCAGAAACCTCTTTCCCAGTTAAATTGACCCCCGTGGTACTTTCATGCATTTCAAGAAGTCGGAACAGTTCACAATTGAAAACAAGCAGTGTTTAGCCCCTGCTGTGAAGGGAAATAGTCAGGCACCAGAAAGACTGTCATTTTAGCAGTGCTCTTACAAAAGAGGGTGTTACAGTAAACTTGCTTATTTCACTGAAGGAGAATTCAGCAGGCTTGACGGAAACCGGATGAGACAGGCATGGTAAATGGATTTTACTGGCCGAATTGAAAGCAAAGAAACATGCATGTGCAGTGGCTGGTCAAGAATTGACTGTATCTTGCGGAAACCAGGAATGAATTAGGGACAGAGAATTAGTAAGCCCTGAAACAACATCTGTCTAGCAGTACTGAAGGTCCTCTTCACCTGTGATATGCTTCTGATGGCAACTGAATGCAGTGAGCGGAGTGGCTCTGTTTAACTGCCTTGCTGCCTTTTTCGCTCTATATGTGTACTAGAAGGGTTAGCGGTGCCTGCCTGGTATCTGCTCAAATGGTACTGTTGGGCTCTAGTGAGCTGTGATGCTGGTATAAGGTAAGCTGAGAGGGCTTCCAGTGGATGCAGCATCCTATATCGTCGGCACCAGCTGCCAGAGGTCGCCAGGAGACAGTGAGGACCACTGGGGTAGAGTAAAGGAAAAGGATGGATGTGTCCTGGTCCCTGATCCCCAGGGGAGAAGTGATACCCAGTCCTGCTTGGAGGCAGGGGGTGTTCTCCAGTGTTTCACCACCTTTTAGGGGATGGATTTAACTCCCCAGTGAGCACTGTGTGGGGATTGCAGCATTTCATCCCTTACTGGCACAAAGCATTTGCTCCCTGTTCTTGATGTAGCATTGGCAGGGATCCTTCTGATGCCTTGCTGACAGCTGTGTGCAGGGCTGGGGAGATGGAGTACTGGAGAGGTGTACAGCATCTTATCTGTGACCTCTTCTGCAACAGCTCACTGCCAGCAACATGAGAGCAAGGCTTTTGTCCTGGTGTCCTGCAGGCTTTCATTGTCAGAAGAGCAACAAAGCTGGTGAAGAGCCTACTGAACAAGTCTGATGGGGAGCAGCTGAGGGAGCTGATAGCCCTCTACAACTACCTGAAAGGAGGGTGTAGCCAGGTGGGGGTTGGTCTCTTCTCCCCGGTAACTAGCAATAGAACAAGAGGAAACAGTCTCAAGTTGTGCCAGCGGAGGTTCAGGTTGGATATTAGGAAGAACTTCTTCACTGTAAGAGTCATTAGGCATTGGAACGGGCTCCCCAGGGAGGTGGTGGACTCATCATCCCTGGAGGTGTTCAAAAAATGTGTAGATGTGGCACTTTGAGACATGGTTTAGTGGGCGTGGTGGCACTGGGTAGCGTCATATAATCATAGACTCGTTATGGTTGGAAGAGACCTCAAAGATCATCAAGTCCAACTGTATACTCAACGCAAGAAGGTTGGACTTGGTCTCTTCCAACTGTTATGATTCTATGATATCTGAGCAGAGCTGCTTGTTATATGATTATAGGTACCAAAAAGGACTGGTGCTGCCTTCCCTCCTGTGCTAGGGGGATGTATTGGGTTTGCATGGCCAGGTTTTG
>NW_009623792.1:0-416 GCF_000690535.1 Cariama cristata
TTTTTTTCTTTAAAAAAAAAACAACTTCCCCCGTCTGTTTGAATCGGAGTTGTGAAGGGCTCAGTTCAGATCCCGCGGTGCCTTTGGTGTGCTGCTCCTGTGCATCTCCTCACCACTTACTTAAACTAATTATGTTAGAAATTAATCGTGGTGGCTGTGCGTGACTTCTTATCCCGGATAGTCACATGGAGCCTGCGCCGTTATGAGAGGTGATGGTTTAAGGAGCAAAAGGCCTTCCCCTTGCCTGGCACTCTCAGGGTGAGTTTGCCAGGGCAGGCACATGGTGACAATTGAAGATTTTTTTTTTTTTTTTGGCTTGGGGGGGGGGGGAAGTTGTGGTCTGGAAACATACTTCAACAGTATAATGACGCAGACGCAGGTGCCTATTAAAATGGGGTCTTTTGGTTAAAAATACA
>NW_009623792.1:747-955 GCF_000690535.1 Cariama cristata
CTTATGGCGTCTGGTGGCTTCCCTACAATACACGTGGCTTTCGCCGAGAGATCGGGTGTTTTCGCCTTTTGTTGGGGAGCAATAAAAGGTCATTGCTGGAAGGAGGGGGGGGAGACTCCACTGAGATCTGAGTCTCCTCTTTCTTCTCCAGCGGCGTCAGTCCTTTGGCGTGTCGTGGCTCCGCTTACGCGCAAACCCGAGGGGCTAG
>NW_009623792.1:981-4432 GCF_000690535.1 Cariama cristata
GCTCTCAGTTTGGCTTCGCCGGCCGGCCGGCCCTGCCAACCCTCCTGCCTGATAATTCACGCAGCCGCCTGCCCCGGATGAATCGCCCTATTCACGGGGGGGGCCGGAGTTCAGCACCCGGCTGGCAGGAACGGACTCGGCGTGACGTCTGCCTCGCTGCCGCGGCGAGGGGTTACGCTCCTGTCGACAGCGGTAACAAATGCCGGCATGCGTGCCGGGGTGGGGGGAAACCGATTGTGCCGAGGTCGTACCCTGCTCCTCAAATGTCAGAAGAAAACGTGTCCATCCCCGATGCCGCTGCTCTGCCGTCCCCGTGGAGGGAGCGAGCTTTGTTCCAGCCCGGCGGGGCGGGAGGTTGCTTTGTGCAGCAGAGCGTGTTTGCTTAGTTTGCACGTGCGTCTCTCTTCATCAACGGGCACCGTTAGACCCGGGGCAGCGTTGATTAAAACCCGTTTTTACAGAGGTTGGCTGTGGCAGGCCACAGGGGTTGTCTGTGCCAGCCGATGAAGAGGATGGAGCTTCATCCTCAGCTCTGTCCTGCAGATCACGCTGGGGAAGCGACACGTAACTCTGCCTCCAGTTTTCCTTCTGTATGCTCGTTACCTTAATTTTTTGTGAAGGCCTGTGAGAGATCCCTCGAGATTAAATGGCAAAGAGGCTGTTTGCAAGTGGGATGGTAGACGCCTTGATGAGTTCTGCGTGATTAATCCTTTGCTTTCCTTCGCTTTTTGTGAGCGCTTGGCGGGTCGGTGCTCTCTGTGCCGCATCGAGACTGGCAACACAGTGATGCCCGTTGTACCAACACAAGAAAACTTTGCTCCAGAGACTAAAGAGTAACCCGCTGGTGACAGAGACTGGATTAAACCCCCAAATTCCCAACTCCTGCACCTAGGCAACTAGGCAGTGCTGTCTTTCTAGGCTAAGCTTTATTTAGAGCAGGAGTAGGCTTGTTTTGGGAAACAACCTTGCATGGACAGATGAGATGTTTTCTAAATCTCAGCGGAGCTTGGTGGCTTCCTTCAGGCTTTTGTGCTGTGGGTTGAGGTCTCTTGAACGCATCCGCATCCCCCTCTTCCTCACCGCTCACCTGCGGCCATGTGTTTTGGAGGAGAGAGGGGAAAATACTCCAGCGATTACCTTGGCCGTCACTCCTTTTAAAAAAATAAAGAGAAATAGAGTGATGACTTTTACTGTATCATCACTCTCAATCACCACAAACGTCTAATTTGTGACCACCTAAAGGATTTTTAAGGTTCATGGAACCGCGTAAAGCCGAATGTTGTTGCAGCTCGTAACCAGACTCCCAAATACCTCCTCTTTTGGTTTCCCGGCTCTGGCAGGTGATTTTATAAACGAGGAGGGGATTTTAGTAGTGTGACAGCTCGATATCGGAGTGCTGCCTCTCGGCACCGCTGCAACAGCTGGTATTTACTGGGAGAAAAAAATATGTTAAGCAAATGTTGATAGTGAGGCAGTGCGAAGCACGTGTTTTCTTGTTGCACTGCAGCATATTATTGGTCTGCAGGGGGGTTTGCTGTTACCGGACTGCTAAACCATATGCCTCTTGGCAGGGAGCTCTCGCTAAGTGGACTAAGGAGCTGGCATCGATTTAAAGTTGGGAGTGGAACTGTATGGTTATGCGAAATTTAACTCCCCAGATCTTTATCAGATGCAATCCAGAGTTAATGTGAACGTGTTTTCTGAAATATTTGGGGATGGAGGTGAAGAAGAGGAGCTGCCTGTCTCAGAAAGGACGGTTGGCTGGATGGATTTATGCCTGCTAGCGAGGTTAGAGGAGAGTGCGGGGAGGTGGCAGGCATAGTTGGGTTGTAGCCTAAGAGTAGGTTTGTTGGTTATTCATTTTGTTTTCCGTGTTTTGGAGCTGGGCTGTGGCCACGTTGGGCAGGTGCGATGCAAACACAGACCAAGGCACTGTTTTCTTTCCAGTGAATCAATATTGATGTTTTTCGGAGCCCAAATCGCTGTCCTGTCGTGGTCAATGGCAACGCTCCCCCTTCTCTCCGGGTTTCAACGATACCAGGATTTGGAGATGAGCACGGGATAAAATTAGATTGGATGAAGCAACTGGATACCAAAGCGGTGAGCGAGGTGCACGCAGCTCCCAAACACCTCCCTGCACGGCGCTGCCGCCTGTAGCACCCGTGCAAGGCGGTTTGCACATCCTAGAGGTATTATCGCAGCGAAACCGAAACGCTGGCGTGCCCTCCGCAAGCCGGGCAATGCCGGTACCTCGGCTCTCCGCAGCATCTCCCGGGGTGGAGCAGCCAACAAGACCCACGCGCCGCGTCCTCCGCCACGGTGGGAGATCGCAGCGCCCAGCGTGGTCCTCAGAGCGCAATTAGCACGTTATTTTTTAATTATTATTTTTTCCGCCTTCTTTGTACAGGTAACTAAAAAACAGTGTTATAGTTGAGCCACAACCGTGTTTCACAACCATGCTTAAAATGGATATTTTTGTAGCATAGTCAGGGCCTAAAACAGCCTTGCAAAATTCTGCTCGCCCACGCGCCTGGCGTGAGTAATTTTCTTTTGATGGGTGAGTAAAATATCATTATTTTTTTTCATGCTCATCTTGGAATGGGTGGGAGAGTAGATTCTGACATTATTTTTGATTTGCTTAACACTGACACCGCGCTTGGCTCTGTGCAAGATGCAGAGATACGAGCAGCCCCTGCTCCGAAGAGCTCACCGTCTGCAGGAACACCTCGCTGCTGCCGAAGTTGAGGAAAGTGCCTTGTTTCCCTGAGCTGACCTAAACCAACATAAAACGAATGTTGACATCTTCTTTTTTCTTTCTCCCCTGCTGCAGGGGTCTCACCCTGACATCCATTTGTGGCTTAAAGCCTACAAGTTCGTAGGGACGGGGTTGAAATGCTGGTGGGAGCTCACGCCTGCCGCGATGGATGCATTTATTTCCGAGGGACCGTATCCCTGCCTCGCTCCTCTCTCTCCCTCTCACCACCCCGTGACCTCCCCTCTTGTCTCCACCAAAGAGAAAACCCAAACCAGAATTTGGCGCAGAGTCTCCCTCGACATAAGCTGTTTGTGATCCGTTTGAATAATTTTTTCCTTTTTTTGCCTTCGCGCTGTGTTTGGAGCGGTTGCTATGAGTTCCTGCGAGGCGGGGGGGAGCGGGGTGGGACGGTGCATGCAGTTTCCATGGACACGATGTAGTACAGCGAGGCATCCGGAGCGATGCTCGAGATTAATGTCTAACCTGCATCTGCCTTCATGCCTTTCTCACCTGGGCAGGGCTGGGATTCCCGCTGTGCCGAGGGCTTGCTCCGGAGCAGGCCGCATGGCCACGGATTTGCAGTTTTTGGGGTTTTTTAGGAAGCCCAAAATCGTGAGACCCTCAGTCCAGGTGCCCAGGGTTGGTTTTCTTGGTGTGCAGCACCGCGTGCCCTGCCAGCCTTCGCCACGTTGACGC
>NW_009623792.1:4463-9929 GCF_000690535.1 Cariama cristata
GGGTCCTGTGCAAGCAGCGTTCAGCACTCGTTAGGACTCAGGAACACTAATGAGATAATTAGTCCTGTTTCAGCAGGTACTCATGGTGGTCACAGCTGCCCTTGAACTTCCAGGGTTCTCCGACTTTCCCGTATCCCATTGTGGAAAGCTCCTTTCCTAACCCCGACGTCTTGTAGCGATGCTTACCTGAGTGCAGGAGACACGGCACGGGGAGGAGAAGCACTCTCCGGCCATGGAGATGCTCACTCAAATTCACTCGATAACGGCAATGAGAAAGTGAAAGTTATTACCTATTATATTCTTTCTCAGATGCTCCTGACCTTCCTGTTGATGTTTGCAGGAACGCTTTGATCTCTCCCGGGTAGCAATCGATCTCGGGAACAGACAGGTCTCCTGGCTGCGATTACACCTTGAGCCGAGTCCTCTCCCAAAGCAGGAGCTTGGCACAGCCGGGGCGAAGTGAAAGGCTCTCCCCCGAGCAGAGCAGGACTTGGGGAAGGGCCCCTCACTATCACAGGGGGAATTTCTGGGGTAGCTTAGGGCCAATTTTTGGCTTCACAGAGGATGGGGTGTAAATGGATGGTTTTATAGAAGCCCTTGGCATGCCACGTGCTTTGGGAATCTTTGGGAAGACCGGGCTGGGTGGGTTGGGATCACCCCTCGCAGTACGGAAGGCTGGGTGTTGTCCTCCTGGCTGCAGGCAGAGAGAAGTTTCGTTCCGGTGAAAGAATTGACATTTTTGGTGGAAATTCAACGAGTGAAAAGCTCTGGCGGAAATCCAGGCTGCGCTGGCTTGCTGGCGCTTGGGGTTTCGATGCGAGAGGGAAAAAAAAAAAAAAAAACAAACCACAAACCAAAACAACAAAACAAAGCAAAGAAACCCCACAAAACACAACAAAATATTGAAAGTTGAATAATTAGAGAAAATGTCATTCCCACCGGTTTATACCACACTGAGACCTGCGGGTCCTGGGCGAATGCCGCCCGTGTCCGCCACTGCCTGTGGCAGAAATATTGATTTTAATGGTGCGCGATCACCGGAGACTCGGCGACGCTTTTCCTAGGTGTCTGGGTAATTAACCTCCAAAACGCGGTGTGAGCGAGCACATTGCCCCGGCCTCGGTTCTCCCTGCTCCGTCCGTCCGTCCATCCATCCATCCTTCCTTCCCTCCCTGGTCCCTTGCTCAGCATCCCCAGGGGCAGTGGCTTATCAGCTGTGGGTGAAAACGCTTTGTGCTTAGCCCTTGCTTATCTGCCAGGGGTCTTCTGGGGCCTGATTAGGGCTTGCAAAGCGATGTTATATGAAATATGCTGTGGGGAAAGGGGCGCATCCACCGATTATTTATCCCCTGTGCATGCTCCGAACGCCGACCGGGCTCCCCAGCCTCCCCACCGCCTGCCTCGGGCAGGGGATGGTGCCAAAGTTCGATGTCCTGCTCGGTCCAACGCAACAAAAGGACTTTCACCTCCCTAAATTAGCAATGATTTGGTCTGATTCATGCTGGCAATTCCTGCGTGCCTTCGTTTCAGGGGACTGACGGAGAGTGGGAGCGGGAGCTACATGTTTTAAACTCCAGTTCCCTACAGACCTCATTGAGCTGTATTCCCCCCCTGCCTGCGAGGTTTGTTTGCAACTCTCCTGTGCATCCAGAGGAGAATTAACTGCTTTGGTGTGTGGCCCTGGGTTTGCACATGGAAAAGCCAAGTAAATATATGACATTGCTGGGGAAACTTCAGAGAAAATTAGCCACAGCTTCTCCCACCTTCCCCTCCCTGGGGTTCCTGAGCATCCCCGAGTAGAAGCTTGCAGGATTCTCTCCACCCACACTTTTTTTCCTACTTTAAGCTCTTCCCACCCCCTCCCTGCAGTGCTTTGCCCTCCTCCCTCCCAGCTGAACCCCACTGCTTTCCCAAACTCCCGGTGACCTCCCCGGGAGGGGTGCGGGTGGCCGGCCTGGGCCAGGGGCCGGGATGCTCCCCGAGCCCTGCGGCGTGGGGGGGGACCGGGGTGGGAACGCTTCGGCTGTGACTCAGCGCACGCGTGCTCTTCAGGAACAAGATTTCAAGGGATTTCACACCCCAAACACAACCCCAGCTTTCTCTCGCTCAGCAGAAATGAGAGATCCAAAAAATACACCGATTCTGGTTTTCCTTCGGTGTATATAGACCCGTGCTCAGCTTTTAAGGTAATGGCGATAACCGTGCTCCGCTGGCAATCCGCGGCAATAAAAGATACCGACCCATCTCTCTCTGACTTGTTTGCGTTATACCCATCGTACATTTTCTAACAAGAATAAAACACCCGGCGCCTCCTAATTTTTAAGCAAATGGTTGTAACATTGCTGTGTCAGGCACATGTTGTCCCCCCCATTTTGCCGGCTGGGATGCCGACTCACGGAGGGGCAAAAATTCTCGGTGCCAGCGGGAACTTGCCGTCGTGTTTTGAGGTGTGGGGTGTATCCGTTTGTTTTAAAAGCTCAGATAAGATCCATACCTCTCATCTTTTTTTCTTCCTTACTGCTTTTGTTCCTGCTTATGCATCTTTTTTTCTCTTCCCCCCCCCGGCCCCAAACTGTATCAAGAGGCAAAGATTCAGAAACCAGGAAGATTATCTCAAATTGTAAAATAGAACCAAAAAAAAAAATAAAATTGGTGAATAGATGTTAACTTGCACAGGGTTATTTTTTAGAGGTTTTACCGAGACAGACATAATTAGCCAAGTGGCATCACGATGCTAATAGAGATATTTACTGCTTCAAACGTATTTGCAGCGTTGTGAAGCGCTCCAGTGACTTTCTTTTGTTCTGGCAGAAAGTAACTGGGATTATTTTTTTTTTTTTCCTTCCCCTCCGCGGTGCCTCGGAGATGGGGGATGGGGTGGGACAGGACCCCCTGTGCTCCCCACTAAGGCAGTCGGCTCCTGCCTGCGCTGCCAGCTCCGCGGTACCCAACCGACGCCAATTCACGGCTTTGCCCTGCCCGTTCCCCTCTTTTATTACCAGAATTGCCTTGATTTAACCCAACTTGCCAGCGGACAACGACAGTCGGGATTGCTTCTCTAAATAATCCACATTGGCAGGACAAGGGAGAGGGGAAGGTTGTACACAGGTAATGCTTTAATTGCCCTTTTTAATTGTGCTTTCCCACTCAGAACCAGCCTAGCTCCAGCTCGAACCCTGCGCTCGCTCCCGTGTTGCCGGAGATTGCCCAGCAGCCCCCGTGGCTCATCATCCAAGCTGGTTTTTCTTGGGCTAACTCACTCCCCTGGGTAAAGACCACATCTTTTTCTCCTCCTTCCACCGAGATAGATTGATGCCATCACTTCCAAAAACATCGAGTGACGGCACCTGGCTGCGGATGGGACAGCCTGTGCCTGCGAGAGTAAGGGAAGTGCCTCATTTTAGTTTATATTTGACCCATGTAGGAAAACACAAAGAAAAAAATCCTTTTTTTTTATTTTTCCCTTTCTTCCTGTAAGGCACCACACACCCAGTTATTGACAGGGTAATTATACACCAGACGAGTGTTTGTTTATAAAAGAAGTGTGATTCACGGCGGCCAGGTCTGCCGCAGGAGCTGGAAAGGGTTAACAACCTAAAATTATATCGGTCCAACCGGAGAACCATAAACAGGAAGTTCTCCAGAAAAATTTAAATTTAAACCTGGTGACTCAGGTTGCCTTGCGCTCCTTGAGGTGCTCGGGAGGGACGCAGGGGTTGCAACCCCGATTTATTACCGGTGGCTAATTACACCCTTGGTTTGAAAACAACGGCAAAGATGGGCAGAAGCGAGGCCGGGAGGGATCGGGTTGTTGGAGAATCTTGGTTTTGCTTCGTCTGCGCGGGTGGCGTGTCGTTGTGTCGCAAGCACTTTCTCCCATCATGTGGCATGGCTCATAGCTGGGTTTTACAGCATATTGCGCTAATAAAAAATGTTTTCTGGGGTTCCAGTTGTCTGATCGAGCGGTGTTAGAGCAGCACGGGTACGGGGGAATTCATCAGGAAAGCTGATGAGGAGCAAACGGAGAACCAGGTATGGGTTTGCTGCCCGGCAGGGAGAAAAGCCAGCTTGGGAGGCAGCGTGACCAGTGGCCAAGGCAGAGTCCTAAAATGCATATTATTACCTTAGACTTTGGGTAACAGGGTGAGAATTTGGAGTGGTCCAAGAGAGGACTCGGACACCTTCCCAAGAAATGCCTGGTGCGGGTTTGGGATGCGATGGCGATGCCGCTGAGCTGTAGGCATGTTCTAGGCGATGCATCTCTGGGAAAAGATACTTGCATTTCATTACGAGACCGATATTTTTCTTTTTAGTTAAAGCAGCGTGATGCAGAAAATGTTGGGAGATTTTGGATGAGCTGCTTTAACGAAGCAGTACCTCTTTAACTTAATTAAATACATTGAAAACAGCAGTTGAATTCCTGAGTTTTTATTATACTGATAGGTGAAAGAAATCCAATTATTTTCAGGATGGCTGCATGGCTGTACCCATCTGACCCAGCCACCCTTACATATGTTGTGTAATTTATTTTGAGTACTCTTCACCTTTGAGCTAGCTTGCGTGGGGAAAATCATTCAGGTAACCCAGATTTTACTAGCAACCATATTAAAGATTTTAAGAATGAAGGCTGTTCTGCTGGCAGGTGAGCTGCTCCTACAGCTGTTGTATCAGAGAAATCCTTTGAAGCAGCTCACAGCTCCACACACTCGGGTTGTTACTTTTTTTAATATCCTTTTTCTAAATATTTACAGGGTTTGGGTGTTTAGTGGGTTTTTTTCTTTTTTTTTCTTTTTTCTTTTTTTTTTTTTCCCCTCCCCTTCGGATTTGTTTTTAAACATAGCATGTTCTTCAGCGTTTATTTTGCCAAGGAATGCCTGGAGCATCCATCGCTTTTATTTGCCTTGCTAGGACGGTGGGAGGGTGGGGAAAGGGATGTGCTGCGGCTGGAGATGGAGGTGCAGAGCTCAGGGGAGGCTGCGGCTCTCGGAGAAGGGATCACGCCGCACGGAAAGGGGTGCAGCTGCCCCAGGACAAGCCCTGCTCACCCCAAAACCCATCACCGAGGAGGAGACCCGCGAGGCTGGGCTGTTTGAGGCCAGCATCGCTTGCTTACACGTTCCTTTTTTTTCTCTCTTTTCCAGGATACCGTTCAAGATCGGGCAGCCCAAGAAACAGATTGTACCCAAGACAGTGAGTAAACCAGTTCCCCCTTTTTTAGATCCAGCCTTTGATCATGTGGCTGATGAGTCAAGCCGGCACTTTTGACTCGTCCCATTTTGCGAGCGTGTGCGTGTGCGCGCGCGTGGGAGGGAGATGTGAGCGAGCAGAACCTGTTGCCGCGTGTGCCCGGCGCTCGGTTCCTCGTGCGAGGAGTTGAGGGGGAGCCCCAACCAAGGGAGGGTATTTTGGTTTGGGATCCGTTTCGTTTTGGGTTGGTTTTTTATGGATTTATTTTTTTTTGGGGGG
>NW_009623792.1:9946-25250 GCF_000690535.1 Cariama cristata
GTGGTGAGGGGAAGAGCTCTTTTGGTCTGGCACAGTTTTCCTCGGAGATGGCTGAACGGGCTTCCTTCCTTCCTTCCTTCTTTCAGCAATGGCTTGTTTGTTCATCCTTTCTGAGCAGATGGAGGAGGAGGAGTGGTTCAGATCGCTGAATATAACTGTTTCCAAAGAAAGGCTTATAAGCTGAGATGCTTAGTGCTCGGGCGTGAATTAATTTGTGCTGCACAGCATTTGCTTTAAAAGCAAATTAAAAAAGCATTTTGTATTCTCGTGTATTTGAGACTCCTATCCCAAGTGCTGTTGCTTGCAGCTGGCTGTGGTATTTTCCCTTCTTAAGCAGATTGTCTTTGCATTTGTCCCGTGCCAAAAAACCGAAAAGCTGCGGGACCTCACAGTAGCTGTCCCTGAAAACTAACCTGCATACATGCTCTAAAATAAGTTCCCCGCCAGCAAGCGCGGTGGAGACCTTGTCTTTATAACGGCATTGGTGACCTAATCCCTTGAACAGACTAACATCTCTGATCCTTCCTCTCTAGGACACTCATCACGGCTAATTCCTCAGGATGCGTGGGCACTTGTGTTTACGGGGCAGTTTCTCCTTGGGACATGACATTTTCCCCTGGAGGCAGAGGGCTAATTCTACCACTCCCTTTATGGCTTGATTGTCATGTTTTATTTTAAAGGATTTGGTAGTTGTCTGCTGCCGTAGAGCAGCAATTTTCTGTCTGTAACGGCTCCAAACTGTCAGTATAAAATTTAAGCCAGGCAGGCGATGGAAGACGAGGACTGATAAAATCCCTCAATGGTTTTTGCGTCTCTTCAGCTGCCCTTTTGCCAGGGGCTGGCGACCAGCCGGTGAAAGGTGCCGGTGCCTGCGGTCCCCCAGGAACGGCGGTCCACCAGCCTCAGGTCTTCACACCCATTCCCGTCCTTTTTAGGAGACCCCACGTTGCCTTGCTCCACGAGATTTTGCTTCTGGTCCTCTTTCCCGGTGTTTCCAACACCGGTGTCCTTCCAGGCTGTCACAAGAACCAACTGCTCTGCAGGTCTGGGTGTCTTGGCCAGCTTTCTTGGATGTCTCCATCCCACCCGTTCTCACATCCAAGTTGACTAGGTTTTTTTTCTCTTGCCAGTGCTTGCTGATTACCCTCTGCTCCTGCTGAGTTTCCTCTTGCGGGAGGTTTGTCTGAGAGACCTTGTCTCCCCTGTGCCGTGCTCCATTGCTGAAATCGGCCGTCCCCAAGCTGCGGCAGGAGCTTGGGCTCCACGCAGATGAACGGTTGCACCTTTGAGAGCTTGCCTTCCCCTGAGCTGCTGGTATGTGCTGTTCTGAGGCAGTTGGCAGGCATTGCTTATATATATATATATATATGTGCGTGTGTGTGTGTATTAAATAGAACAGCTCAGAATATCCGTCAGGCAGAGGTTCATTCAGCAACGCGAGTGTTTCCAGGCCTTTTCCCTTTCCTTCCTTCCTTCCTTCCTCCTCTTCCTCAGCTCCCCCAAGAAGAACAACAAGGTTTTGTGTCAATGACTCGGTAGCTCAGAGTTGGATGCCGATTTTTAAATGGCTTCCACTTGCTGTGTGTTGTTGATGATGATGATGATGATACTCTCCAGGCAGCAGATAACGTGGAAAGCAGAAAACAGGAAGCCCAAAGCCTTGCAACCTCACAGTAAGTGTAAAGTGCAGCTCTTCAAAGAAGAACAAACGGCAGGAAACCACCGATCTCCCCTGGGAGCGAGACGTTCAGCGTCGTGGTGTGGAAGCGATGGGGCTGCTTTGTAGCTTCAGCGAGCTCGAGGCCCCCAACTTTACCTCCCAGTTGCAGGCTGAGATACTCCATCTGTGCGGGCTTTTGGGAACAGCGGTAGCAGCCGAGGTCTGTGATATTCCAGATGTTGGGCTCTGGAGCCCGCTGCAGGAAGTGGGAAGGTGTGGCATCTCCAGGGCTGCATCCCAAGCCGATCAGAAGGGAAGTGGTTGTGGGTAGAGGATCTCCCACTCACAGAGATTGGACCACAAAAGAGGAGGGGGGAAGGGGGAAAAAAAAAGAAAAAAAAAAAGCATTTATTAGGATCTAACTTATTTGGCTCTCCATGAGGCATGTAACTTGAACGCAGGAGAGGGAAGAATTGTTTTGCCGAGAGAGGCTTAGCTTGCCAGCGAGCCTTTTTTCTTTTCTTGATGAAACGATGCTGGGCTGGTGTCAAATCTAGGCCGACAGTAGTACTGAAGAGCAATTTGCCTAGGCTGCAGAGGGAGTTAGTCATGACTCCCTATGCCCACTCGCTTCTGATCCTTTGAAGAAGGGCATGGTGTCAGGCACAGTTTAGCTCTTCAGGTAGAAGGAAACCCCCGTCGAAAATATCGGCTGGTGAACTGAAGTGATCTCCCACCCCCCAGACATGCCTCTGCTTTGTTTCCACCTTAACCTGGGCAAATCCAATTCCAGACAGCATAATCTCTCCCCTCCTCTCCCCTGAAAAGTGCAGCTGTCACCGGGCTTGCCGAGAGGCCAGGAGCCGGGTGGGAGGATCTAATGCGCAGAGAGGACCTGCTGTCAGCAGAGCCGCAGAGGACACAGTAGCACAGCCCAATTAAACTAATGCCCAGTGATAGGAGTTAAACCTGTTAGAATTATATCTCTCTGCAGAATGTTTATTGCTCAAATCCGATGCAGCGATGAAGCCTCTTACGGCAGAGAGGTTCTTCCCTCCCCCAGGACAGCTTCGGTCCGAGCAGAGGTTACGCTGGAACTGGAGCTGTAGTTGTCTTCCGAGCTCTCTTGCAGCTCCAGCTTGCTGAAGTTCATCTGCGTCACCCCGAGGTTGTACCCTGCTCTTCACCGGAGCTTGGGTTATCCGAACCGGCAGGTAGCCGGGAAGAAGAACCGGCCATGCATCCCCGCGGGGCACGGAGCCAGGTCGGCAGCTGGGGGAGTCAGCCGGCTCTTGGGATGGGGCAACGCAGCGCGCAGCCCCTTCACATCCACCCGGGTTTTACCCCTTTCTCCCTCCCTCGGCAGTGCTGTGGCCTGGGCTGACTCAGATGGCTCGCCTTCCTCCTCCTCGCTGGCTAACCTTGGGTGAGTCAGCTTGGAAGGGAGCGGAGACCTGAGCTGTGGGCCCGCACGCCTGCCAACCTTGACTCATCCCAGCAGCTCTTGCCTTCCCCAGGGATGTCGGACGGAGGAGCTCCATGAGCAGGAGGATTCCACTGCAGCTGCCGGCCGTCAGCGCCTTTCCATTGGGCTCCAGCAGCAAGCTGGAAATCCCAAAATAACGGAGTAAATGTCACAGAAACGGTGGGGTGAAATCAAGTGACGCCAGTTAAATAATTGTACTCATTTTCACTTTCTTCCTTCAGTCTTCAGCGGGACGTAACCGATCTCTGCGGTTCAGAGGTGTATTCTTTTTCCCTTTCAGTGTGCCACCTAAGCAGCCTTTCTTGGAAGCTTTCTTGCTAGATGGGGCTTTGGAGAGCTTGCGGGGTGGCGAAGCCCCAGACACACGGTGCGCTCTGCAGCGTGGCTTTGGCTCAGGGCTCCGCTGTCGGACGCGGAGCGAACATTCACCCACCTTGAATCTCCTCTTGCTTGATGGGATGGCAAAAGCTCAGCAGAAGTTCCAGGTTACGGCAGAATTTTGGCCTAATTATATGGGTTTCTTTCTTTTTTTTTTTTTTTTTTTTTGGAGAGGAGGGAGGAGGAAGCATACGCTTTCCTCTTTTTCCCAAGACCCGCGAAGAGGCTGAGACCACTGGAACATGTAGAAATCAGCTAGTCCTCCTCCTCCAGGAAAAGAAATTAACCTCAGGGGAATAAGGAAGGTTCATCACAGTCCCTTATTTCCATCTCTTTGTAGTGTTGGCTTTGGTCTTGCTTCGTTGCCTTGTAACCACGGTGTCGATTATGATATTGCCCTTAAAGCAGGAGGGATGTTATCGCAGGTGGAAGACCCAGTGTTGGCAAACAAAAATAACTGGGTGAAAAAGAAGGACGTAGTTTTATTTCCATGCTTTTAAGAACTCGTCGTTCTTTATGTAGATTTAAATAAAAACCTAGAGACGAGCAGTCTTGCATTAACTTAGCCCGTATGCCTAGAAGAAAAAACGTTCAATACAGAAACACGGTTTGATTTTGAGTTTTCAGAAAGAGGCTGCAGAGAAGTGGGATTATTTAAATATCATGGAAACTTCCCTTCAGGATATTGTAATTTTCTTGCCTGTACTTCTTGTTCTCGTTACTCTTAATGTGATAATCCTATCCATAGCCTTTTGCTGTAAGTGTCGGGTACGTGTGGCCATTGATGATAGCTACTGGGAGCGGGAATTACTGTGTACTCTGCAAAATGTACTCGGCTTGCTCTCAGCTCGTCCTCCTTGCACGCCTCTGATCCGCCGGTCGTTGCCGCCTGTAAATCTACACGGTGGGAGCACGTGAGAGCAGATCTTCTCTGTCTACTGCATGAGGGGCCCTGCTTCTGGCTCCTTGTGTCATATATCGGGGTTTCTGCGATGCAAATGAGAGCAGCGATGACTGGGAGGGCTACCTCAGCCTGCAGACTGTGATGACTGGTAACCAGTTGCTATTGTGGGCGTGAAAAAGAAGAGCAATCTTTGGGCAGCTGTCTCCGCGTAGATGGCACTGGAGATGTGAGTCAGGCCGGGCAGCTGAAGTGCCGCCTTGTAAATTCACCTCCATCGCATGTAAAAAGCACACAGGCAAACTGGGTTGGGTGTTTTGGGGAAGCTTGGAAGCCCTGGAAGATTTGGGGGGTTCACATCACCCGGAGGGTCACAGGGTGGGGACGTTTTGCCTGCCTTCGTATCCATTAGGCGACGATGCCTTTTGCTCATCTCCGCTCATTGCGGAGTAGTGGGGGAATCGAGCAGCAAAAAGAAAGGGGCAGACGCCGTGAATCTTTGCAGGTAGTTTCATTTCATGGCCAAAACCTCTGGTTCTTGGAGGAACCGATTCCTGAGCAGACACAAAGAAGAGCCTCCCAAACGTGGAGAGGGCTGGAGCTCCATGCCCGGGGAAGGATACCACTAGCCTCCAAAGGACAGATTTTTGAGTCATGCCCGACCCTCCCTGGTTTGCAACCAAAACAATTCACACATAAGGCATATAAATAGAGTGCAATACTCCCTGGTTATTTTAGCAGCCGGAACAGCCATAGAAATCGAGGGTGATTTTTACTATGTGCTGGTTACCTGACCTCCAGGCACCAGCTGCTGCGGATTTCTGCAGAACTGTGAACCAGGCAGAAGTCGTGTGAGCTGCCCCCACACTGCTCCATGCCTGTTCTCCAGCGACCATTTTTAGCAGCACGAAAGGGAGTTGGAGCTCGGTGGAGGTTTTTCATCGACAGGGAGAGCCAGCATGCATCCCCCGGATGGTGGGAGCTGATGGTGTGGACAGCTGTCCATTGGGGATGGGGCTGAAACTCGGCATGCTCGCCGCGCCGGTCACCGGCTGCCTTCGGATCGGGCTGGTCGCGTCGCTGCGGAGTTTGGGTGTATCTGAAAGTGCAGAGGAAAAAAGATATTTAGAAAAGAGAGTTTCAGGAAAACTGGGATTACTGAGCTCCGTCGTAAAATGCTGGTCTTTTAATAGCAATTTTGATCGAAAAGCAAATGTCCCTAATAAGTGTTCTGGTTTCACATAATGCCGTTGCACCAAGCCTGGTTTTGAAATCCCGAGGACAGCATGAAGATTTGGAACAAACCTTTGGATCCTTCTAGTCCTGGCTGCTTGCAACACTTAGCATTTCCTTAATAGCATGGTAGCTTGACAACACAAATGAACCCAGTTTTGATCCCATGACAACAAAAGCGCATGTATTTACTCTTGGCTGGTCAATTGAAATCCATTTGCTTATTTGGTCGACGAGGTGTGGAATGAATGTTTAAGTGTGTGTTGAAACAGTCAGCATGGAAGGAAAGTTCCTTAAAATATCTTGTATCGCTGGAGATTTGCTGCCAGATAGCAAGTAGGAGGAAGCAGTCATTGATGTAGCATCGGGAGAAGGCTGTTCTTTAGCTCTGCGCTCTTCGCCAGCGCAGGTTTCTCCTCCCTTTGCGAGGTGTCGCAGTCCGCACGGGCCGCTGCTCCAGCTGAAGCATTTCATCGGAGGTTGGCGTTGTAGGAATAAGGAACGTGTGGAGGGGATGAATAATACGGAGACTGGAGGGCTCAGTCATGGCTTGAGGGGTTTGAGGGGAGAAAACCCATCTTGTTGAGGATGGGGAAGGATGGAGCGGCTGGGTGGGGGTCTGGCAGCCAGCCATGGGCAGACCCACTGCGGGGGTCCTTTGCAGCGGCTCCTCTCAGCTTCTGGGACCATCGTGCCTCTGGAAGAGAAAGCGGGCTCGTCCCCCGGCTGGCACCGAGCTGAGTTGTGGGCGCCTGTGTCAGTGCTTGCTAAGTTGTGATCTCTCTGCTTTTAAGGCATTCCCATTTACTCTGTCAGCTTCCAATTCCCATGCTGGAGCACATCCTTGGAATGAGCTGACGCAGTTGGTGGCGGTGTCTTTTGCTCTAAGGGAGTCTGAAGGAAAAAAAAAAAAAAAATCCCAAGACTTCATTTACTTTTGAAGCGTAACTCCCCTTATAGCTGGAGCTTCTGCTTCCCTGGGTTCACGTAGGCATTTCCTGAGGACAGGTTTCCCTGCATGGGTAGTTGCCACTCCAGGCTCTGCCACAGTACCTTGGAGCTGATTTCCATCTCTTCTTTCCACAGGTGGAGAGAGACTTTGAAAGGGAATATGGAAAGCTTCAGCAGTAAGTATCAACCACACTGGTAAAACAGGAACAGTAGCATACTTCTCTGTTGTGCCCTCTTATTGCATCTTCCCAGGAAATTTTAGCCAGTTATGCTCTTCCCAGCAAATCACTCGCTGCCCTGTAATTTCTAATTCTTCAGAGTTTCTCTGGTGGCTGGGTGTTCAAAGGTGTCCTAAGAAGTATTTGCGGTGGGGTTGAGGTTTGCAGATTATGGCAGCTCTAAAGTAAAGAGTATAAAATTGCCAGAAAACTCTGGGGTCACTGAACAGCTCAACACCTCTGAGGACAAATATTGGCTTTACCATACTGACTGTGTCACATAAGCTCACACTTATCATCTGGAAGCATTTGGCTTTACCATTTGTGGTGAGTGTGAGGACTTAAGAAAATATGTGACTTTGACTAAGAGATCACCGACTTGAAAAGGTTGAAAACCATCTGAAAAGAACCAGAAAAGGTTGAGCAGCACTGAACTTTGTAGAGCCTTGCCTGGATATTTTTAACTCACAACAGAAGCCAGCATATTCAGCCCGTAAATGATTTGTTGCACGTACGATACTCTTCGGTTTGTTTCTTTCCAAGATTCAGACTTTGCCTTGTTCTCCCATCTTTCAGATTGGAAGATCAGACCAAAAAACTTCAGAAGGATATGAAGAAAAGCACAGATGCAGACTTGGGTATGTGACTGTAGGATACATAGACTGTGAACTTGGCCACAAAGAGATGAAGTGACTTTCTCAAGATCACATGAGTAATCTGTGACAAGTCTGGAAAACAAATCTAGATCTCAGTCCCACTCAGTTTGCTTAGTTACAAGGCCATCTGCATGAGGGCTGCCGAGCAGTATCTCAACCAAGGGAACAAAAAGTATGTTATGGGCTTAGTCCCGATCTCTTGAGCTGCGGCTTGCTGTGTGGCCTTGGACAAGTCGCCTTGTTTTCTTTGCCTCAGTTTCTGCAACCGAAAAATAGGAGTAATTATTCCAGTTCTCACATTAGACAGGCAGGAACAGTCTCCAGCTGAGCCTATTGTGTCGAGCAATACATCTTCACCTACTTCAGATGAGGGCGTCTTATGCTATCTGAGGCCAAAGGAGGGTGGGCCGAGGCTTTGAGGGGGTCAGCAGAGCACCACGTAGACGTCGCTGTACGTGTTTCACGTATGAACTGCTGACCTAGCAGCTCTCGTTCAAGAATAACCCTGCTCGTTTCCCTTGGTGGCTGCTTGCGTTGGCTTGACCTCGTGGCAGTGGGCGATGTCGGAAGCGATAAACAAGTCATCTCTCCGTGTACCGACGCAGCTGCCTTCGCGGGGTGACATCTGCCCTGCAGGTATCTTGTCCCAAGGCACGGCAGCCCCTGCCCGCTCCGTTCATAGCTTCTTTAGTAGGAAACCACTGTGACCACGCTGCGTGGCACGGGCTTTAAACGGAGATGGGAGCGAGGAGATGGAGCGAGCTGGTGGAGGGGAGCTGGGAGAAGTGGATTTGGTGGATGCCGGTTATTGAACCGAACAGGGCAGCCTGCAGAAACATGCGGCAAAGAGCTGTTTTAAACACAGATGGCTTTTCTCAGCATGTGGTTTGGAGTAGTCCCTATTTGTACTGGGCCCCCACAACTCTGGAGCCAAGGCAGATGCACCAGTGCAAACAGGTGTGGGCTGAACTGGTCCAACACTGGGCTCGTGGGAGTTTGGTTCACAGAGGGGCAGGGGAGTGGGCAGGAGCCCCACCAGGCGCTTTGCCAGCGGGAGGACTGGCGAATTTGGGGCTTCCTGTGATACAGGCTCTCACCTGTGTTTGTGTGTGTGTGTGCGCGCTCGGATATTGCCAGACATAAACGCGGATCCCGGCTCTTGCCCGCGCTCTCCCAGCCTTCCCAGTACAGTGCTTGCACAGGGAGAGCGGTGGGAGAGGCAGCAGTAGCCGGTGCTGCCAGGACTCCTTTCCAGGGTGAAAACTGCCCTTTCTGGGGACTCTGGTCACTGTCAGGGATCCATGGTAAGTTTTTCCTTGTTAAGGATTCCCCTCCCCTCCCTTGCAGTGGGCGTTGTTTATATGGAGCATTTCAAGTCCCAGAGGAGCTGTGGGAGGACTTTCTTTTTCCGTTCTGCTACATGGCAGAGTCACAAATGAGCCTTGGCCAGATCCAGTAAGATCTGATTTCTCATTTAAAGGCATGAAATCATGAGTGTAAGGAAAGATTTTGGATGTGGTCTGGTGAGGGATGGGTGAAGGACAAGGAGGTAGATCTGATCGAGCGCTGAGGACTGCTTTCCTCACCTGGCAGTGCCCGTTGCCGAGAGGAGATAGCTGTGCTTGCTCAGCCAACATCCAGCCCCCGTATCCGAGGAGGATGGCAGTCTATCAGCGTTGTTGTGTCCTCCCGAGTGTCTTATTTCTTCCACTGTACCTCTGTGCCGAGGGGGTTGATTATTCACTGCCTGCAAACACTCCCTAACAAACTGGACCTGGTGGCTCAAGTCTCCTTCTGCCAAAAAAGACTCAGCTCAGAACAAGACCAATTCCTCCGTCTGCCTGAAAATGTTCCTGCGAGGCTCGGCCGCTGCCCTGCCAGCTGCAGCAGCATGGCTGGGAACAGGGCACGGGTTATTAGCAGCGCTCTCTGTACTGTGGCTAAAGATCATTCACCCCGTTCCTCACCCTCCTCCCAAACAAAATATGATCTTAAGGAGCAGGAGGATGTTCTTTAATTGGAAACAAAAGCTCTCCCTTTGAAATGAGATGCAGGTAACCCACTGGATCACCGTGGCTCAGTTTTGCCCTCTGGAGTGTGCCTGGCCGTTCTCCACTATTTTGATTGTGATTCAAACAAACATTGGGCTCTCTAAAATCGCTTCCTTTATTTGGAGTCGTGTCCCGCGCGCTTTATGAGCAAAGTGCAGTACAGACCCCAAGGGGCAGGCGATGCTCTCCTCTCCCCTCCTCTCCTCTCCCATGTCAGCGATGGACCCGTTGAGTTTGAGTGGGGACACAGCGTGTGCCGGGGTCTGCAAAGCTGCCTCGGGGACTGCAGAGCTTCAGAGCCGTACAGGTGAGGTCAGGGATGCCGGGGAAAGTGCCTGACCCAAAATCTCGCTGAACGTGCCTGAAAAACCCCGGGTTCTGGCCTCCCAGCGTGACGCCGCTGCTCGCAGCAGCTCCCCTCGCTACGGTACGCTTTCAGTCCTCTCCCTATGAAGGGAAACTAATTTTTCTTCCAGCTGAAGGAGTTCTGCCATTCTTAACTCCGTCCCGTTTTGGCACAAATCCTTCTTCAGATGTGGTCACACATATGGATTATATCCCATCTGTTTAAAGGTTTAAATGCCTAAACCCTTAATGTTTGGATAATAGACGGATACGGTAGCTTTGTTATTCCGTAGTTAGCGTCTCGTTCTGCACTGAGCTTCCCAGCTATTTAGCTTCTGAGCTCTCTGTATAATTGTGTGTAACCTTTAAATCAGAATGTTTAACCCCTTGATTTATGATCTTAAGCCCCATTATTCAGATGACTTTAACTTTTAATATCTGAGCAAGTACAGTAGGAGTCTTTCCAAAGCTCATCTGTAGCACGGCTCAAGCATCTGGCTTTCTGATCTTCAACTGGAATAACTTCCAGCAACAGTGCTGACGAAAAGAACATTTATTTTTTTTTTAGTACCCGTGACTTTTTTTTTTTTTCCCCTTCTTTATTCACGTTTATATTGATGCTTGCCTTTTTATTAATCTTTTTTTCCATTCTATACCTTAGCTGTTTTCTTGCTCTTTTGTAGTGGTCCTTTCATAGGGATTTAATTTTCCCTTTGAAGACCCAAGTGTTTGGATAGGAAGAGAGATGTGGCTGATGGAAAAGGAGCAGAAGTGCTCAGCGGGACAGGAACTGAAGCCCATCGGACTGTGACCTGGTGTTTCTGGAGTTCTTGGTGGCAGTCCTGGGGGCTGAAGAGACTTCAGCCTTTGCATTTTCCCCTGGCTCGTGGAGTCGGTCTCCACGGGCAGAAAATTTCGGCTCACTGAGGGAAAGTGCTTAGCCAGCTTGTGTCTCTGCTGCTTGTCTAGTGCCTATTTTAAGAGTAAAAGAGAAACCTCGTCTTCCAGTCCTGTCAGTCTGGTCCCTTTCCACCAGCACTAAATCCACTTCAAATATATATTTCTGTAAAGCCATTTGAAAGGCTTAATGGACTGTGATTTTTCTCATTGTGGAAGAGCTGTAGTGAGACTGAGAGTGACACTTAATAGTCTGTCGAGAAAAGACGTATAAAAAGCCCATCTACATTTTTTTAAGAGAACAGTGCTTTTGTTAGTCTGGTATTATTTCTGGCAACATCGCAAGGCGTACATCGGAGTGGTTCAGACTTAACTTATGTAAAAACAGTTCTCTGGGTGTTTACGTGAATGAATTGGTGGCTCGCTCTTTCTTTTCTCTCAACCACCAGTAAATATCTCCCTGGAAAGTTGTGCTAAACCCCACCTCGGTGGCCAAAGTCCCCAATTTTTGCCCACGGTCACCCTTTGCAGATGCAGGTGCCAGCCCTGGCAATGGGGGCTTGTGTAGCTGTCCCACCAGGCAACCGCTGAGACATGACCCTCTCTGCTTTCCTTTGCATGCTCCTGTTGCCCACAGCCATGTCCAAGTCGGCTGTCAAAATCTCTTCGGACCTGCTGTCTAATCCCCTGTGTGAACAGGAGCCCAGCTTTCTGGAGATGGTCACGGCCTTCGACACAGCGATGAAGAGGATGGACTCTTTCAACCAGGAGAAGGTGAATATGGGTTTGGCTGAAGAAGGGGAGACCAGGGTGTGCTGTTGGTATCTCGCCCTTCCAGACAGATCCTCCTTCCCTTTTTGGCATCATCTCCAAGACGCTTCCCGCATGAGTTTCTCTGTAATCTCACTCTTCTTCTGATTCTGATTGTACTGGGGATTTCAGCTCATCTTGAGCGCATGGGAGAATTTTGCTGGTTTTTTGGTTAAAGGGCATTGTGGCTGTGCTCAGAAGCCCACATCATGCTACGGTAGGCACTGTGCAAACACGTATCGTTGTGCAAACAGGCCTTTTCAACAAGCCTGACATACAATCATCCCTTTTGCTTTCAACAGGTGAATCAGATCCAAAAGACAGTCATAGAGCCTTTGAAAAAGTAAGTACCAACATTGTCTTATGAGCCATATCGAGTGTTTGTCATAACCGTGTACTTCAGGGATGCGTATCATCAAAAGAGATGCTGTCAGGTTAAAAATCAGCCTTTCCTGAAGAGGTAATAGTTCACAAAATGCCATCCTCCTTGCTTTACAGCTGGGGCATGGAGAGGTGGGATGGTGTAGCTGAGTCCGGACTCTTGTTCTGTGGCAAGGGTGAAGACCTCTTGTGTCTTAGCCTGCCAGATGCCTTCATCTGTGCTTCAAAGAAGACCCGAGATGAGTAATACTGAATGCATTAAAGCATTCAACCTCTCTCCGTTTATGTGGTGGTTACTACCAACCCTTTGCTCCAGCTGAAGGATTAAAATCAACTGGGGAGCTCCCCTGTGGACAGCAGGCATGGTCAGTGACATCCAGCCCGGGTTGGTGAGCGCTTGCTTGTTTGAACAAAAATTTCTTTCCTTTGGAAGTTTTCTAAATAAAAAAGTAGAAGCTTGCTTTTAGTAAAAGTTCGTTCTTGTTTATAAATAATAGATCCACGCAGGAAAGAAAGAGATGTTACAGAGCCATCGTAGCTAGACAGTGAGCAGGTGGGAAGTACGGACGGAAAAACACCGGCTTCCCCCGTCCCCGGCTGGTAGCTGATCCAGGACGGGATGTCTCAGACCCTGGAGAAAGTCTTGCAAACCTCTGCAGGAAAAGCTTCGGTCCATGCGTGGTCTGAGGGCCCGGTGTGGAGGGGAGCCCATGGCAGAGTCACCGGGAGGAGAGGTGACAGGGAACGTGCCGGAGCCAGACCTCGCTCCAAACCGTGCCCATCCACAGATTGCACGGCTTGGAAAGAAATCCTTATCAGAGAGCGAGAGCCGGAGCTGTTACAGCATTGTTCTGGTAGCAGTTTTCCCTGTTTTCCCCCATTCCTTGCTGAGTGGTGCCGTACGGTGTGTCATGCCTCAGTCATGCCTCGGCATCGCCGCAATTTTGTCACCAAGGTCTCATCTGGCGCCGTTCCCCTCTGTCTGCACAATTTCCACCGGCGTTAGCAGCCATTACCGGTGTCACGGGCTGTACCCCCTAAACATTTAAGGAGTGCTTCAGTTGCTATACCAAATGTCTTCTGAAATCCGGAGATTTGCTGTTTTGTTACAAGAACAGAGCAAGCGAGCGAAAATAAAATAAAATTACTTTAATATGACAGTAAGTGTTGCAAATTGCTGAATAACAATTTTGGTTTAGGTTTGACACAGGGTGTTTTGTTTCTTTTTTTGAAGTTGTTGTTTCTGCCCAAATCTGAAAGTACAATCTCATATGCTGCTTAGCGCAAGAGGTTACAGTGTGTTTCTATCCGGGGGTTATTTGGTGACTCAAGTTTTACCTCGGTCGTCTATCCACAACCAGAAATTCTTGATTATTTAGGAAAAAAAAAAAGAAGGAAGGAAGGAAGAAAGAAAGAGAAAAAATAAATCCCCGGCTTGTGCTGTGGAATTGTGTTGCTTATTATCTAGATTGTCCTCATGAAAGATACATTAACTTCCAGCATTCTGTTAAAATTGGAAGAAGGGCCTCTGTCTCTGAGATCTTCATGTTTTTGTTCGTTTTTTTTTCCCCCCCAACTTGTGTTAGTTGATGAAATGAAAGAGAATACCTTTCCCTGCAAACCTTTCCGTGTATTTTAAACCCTGGGCAGTGTATGAGGCCATTAATTCAAAGCAATAAAGCCATTTCCACATCGCCGATGTCTTATTCTGCATTTGTGCAGCGTTTGGCTCGGGATGCTCTAGATGCTGCCGTAGCACAAATGGTACAGAAGGGGAGAGACCCCTTTTTTCCCCCTCTTGCTTTGGGTTTGAGGCAGCTGTGCAAGATCACGTTATATTATTCCTGCCGTAGGGAAATCTTGGGCGAATGATGGAGTCTTGCGGGATACGGGGGCAGTTGGTTTGTTCCTCCTTGGTGCAAGCGCTTTCGCTGGGAGGTTTCATCTCACAAGGTGTAATAACGCTCAACTCGCCGGTTATCTGTCCAGTCCTTAGTTCAATGTAAGGGTGTTTACTTCAGCGTCCTGGCTGCTTTCCAGTCTTGGCAATTCTCTCGAACTTCCTAAATTTCCATTGGACTTGAATACGGTATTTTTTTTCCCCCTTCCTGCCCTTTGGCACCTGCAAACAGTTGCTGCGTGCTCTTAAACAGCTTATGTTTCATGCTCGGAAAGGCTGCAACTCCACGCCGAGCAAAAAAAAAAAAAATAAATGTTCCTTTCATTCCCTTTTTCTGACTCTCCACGAGCGTAGGTACGTGCATGGCCGAGTCGTGCAGCCAGGAACATTTCTAAGGAGCCCAAGGGTCCATTTTGAGTCTAATGAGATGCAGGAGAGAAATGCAGAGCTTGCACCTCCCCTTGTCCTGCTGGCAGATAAATGTTTCTAGGATAAAAGTTTCAGATTAATGAAAGCTGCCTTGAGGAGCTCTTCTTATTTCCAGTTAGGTATTGCTTCCCCTCGCAGAGACGGTCCTCCCGAGCCTCTCCCAAACTCGCTTTGACCTAGAAAAAGGCTTTTGCTACAACAGCTGCACTTTATTACATCTTCACTGGTGGTCTTTTATAGTTTATTAGCCAAAGAAAGAGATAAGTGTAATCCAGGCAATGATCATTAGTGGTTATATATTGTAATCAGAGGCACATGTGCAGTAAAATCTCCCTTCAGTTGTGCAGGGATGGTAGGTTTCAGACAACTATTGGAGAATTTGTTAAACCACGTAGAAGAAAGCAGTAGTAGATTTAGAGGCGATGGCTCGTATTGTTTAAATCCTTCTGCTTCTGGGGATTCAGAGGGTTATTCAGAGTTTTGCTTTTTGAGCCCCAAGAAGCCCTCGGCTGGTAAAACACTCATTTAACCTCAGGGAAGGAGGAAGGTTTTAGTGAGAACAGCGCATATTTCGGCGTGTGGGGTGGGCAAGGAGCTGGGGTGGCTGGGGAAGGTCAGGAGGGATCCGCTCTCCTCTTTGGGAGATGCCTGTGTAAATTCACCCCAGATTTGGGGCAAGAGAGGAGAAAAACCAACTGGTTTTTACTTCACCTTTCCAGTTCTTCACTGTGGCTTGGGTGAGCAGCGAGGGACATCGACTGGATCGGTGATAGACTGTGTACCGTCGTCGTAGTATTGCATATTGTGTCGGCATTTAAGGAAGGGAGCAGCTTAAATAAGCCAGGTGGTTTGGAGATTCACGGGTTTTAACGCGTTTCGCGTTGGGAGCCGCTTTTTCAGTCTTGATTTAACAAACTCTAGGTGTCTGAACTTCCCCGAGCATCGGGATGTCGTGGTCACCCGAGCACGGTCCCATCCCCTTGGCTCGGAGCATGGTCCTGCTCCTGC
>NW_009623792.1:25297-25526 GCF_000690535.1 Cariama cristata
TTGGCCGGGGTGGACACAACGGGTGCTGCCGTCTGGGTACCGTTCGCAGCAGATTGATGTATAAATTCAATTAGAGCTGTATGTCAGCAAATATCTGCCGGACATAGCAACCGGTGCTGAGCATCCACGGAGTCAGGGGGGGTCGTCGTCTTCTTCTTCTTCTTCTTCTTCTTCTTCTTCTTCTTCTTCTTCTTCTTCTTCTTCTTCTTCCCATCACCCTACCATTCAC